>NC_083560.1:21444272-21618474 GCF_019925205.1 Metopolophium dirhodum
TGTTGTTTTCATATAATAAAAGTGTAAATACTCGGATAATTTCTATATAAACAATTTATAACCCCCCCCCCCCCCCACCGTAACTACACCACTGCGTAAATCATAAATTTTATTCTTCCGGCGAAACAAAACGTACCCTTTAAGAGCCACCTGGGGAAATGCAGCGCGCGCGTCTTCATCTCCGACCCAAATGTTCAATCCGGAAGTAGGTATTCAGATTAATTAATATCAATTACAAATTAATTTGTGTAAATAGCTCAACAACCAAAATGGAACGAAATAATATGTTAGTAATGGAATCGTTGTTCGTCTCTGACGATTGTCATTTGCCATAGATCATATTTTGTAACCTAGGTAACTGATGGATAATTTCGCAGTGTTTTCAAAAACTAGAACCATTTTTTAAATATATTTTACATTTTAAGAATTATTAAACAATTAAAGTGTAATACTTGGTAATTATGTAAATAAATATAATAATAATAATTTAAATGTTGAATAAAAATATACATAATCATGTAATTATATATAATTAGAGAATATATAGGATTTATTAATTGTGCTACAAGGAGGCCAAGCCCAGATTAAGTGGTGGCAGGAGGGCCATGGCCCCAGGCCCACAACAGATATCAAACAATAGTAGTCCCCTGGCAGATTGTACAATACCTATTGCAAATTGTTCGGCTGAAAGAAATTTTTCCAAATTAGCTCGTGTACAAACAAATATTGAACGAGCAGTTCTCAAGAAAATTTAAATAGTTTTATGGTTTTGTGTTCAGAGAGTGATGTTTTAGACGTAATTAATACAGATGATATAATTAAAATGTTAGCTTCCCAAAAAGTAAAAAAGTAATAGATAAATTTATAATTATAATTTTTTTAGATTCTGAGTGAAGCGATGAACGTATTGTTTTACAATGATGTGTGTTTTTTTTTTAGTGTCTGTCATCACCATTTAGGACAGTAAAAATGTTCATGGTTTCTTCAACAGTAACTTTTCTGATAGGAAAGTGAATCTAGTTGGTACTTAGGGGGGGTCAAAAGTAAAAATAGTTAACAAAAGAGATATGAAAAACAAAAGAAAAATTAAGAAAAAATGGGAATTTTTACGCAAAATCTGTTTTCTTTTAAAGTTCAAATCTTGACAAAATACGGAAAAATCACGAAAATTAGCAAACTTTTTTGAGTTGAGAATTGATGAAATTTTTCTTTTTCAATCTAAGATTTGAAAATGTAATACAAGATGATTCATAAGTTTGTCTAAATTTATCAAAAAAAATTGTCTACAAGAAAGTAAAATTAATTTTTATGAGCGTTTGGAATTCATATTTTTACAACATTTGATATTCACTCGATTTCTCATGTAACAATTTTCTTATTTTATTGTAATTAAAAAAACGCATGACTGTAGATACTTGAAAATTTCACTGAATGGTTATATTATAGCATTTTCTATACACCATACAATTTTGAAAATAATTTGATTTTTTTTGAGGTTTGAACTTTTTTAGGTTTTTTTCTATAATATCAATTAAATTTTATATGTTAGGTAAAAGAGCGTGAAAATTTAATGCAAGGCTCCTGATATTTTGTTTACAATAGCAGTTAAAAAAATATTAAAAATACATAGGCACAATTTTTTTTTATAAGCATTTAAAGTTCAAATTTTGACAAAATTCATCATATTTAAAATTAAATAATTATTTTGTAGTTAAAAATTTATAAAATGTTCAATTATTGTAGCTGAGGATTGAAAATTTAAAATAAGGCTCCTCGTAAATAGGTTATATATAAATTACTTTATTCACAATAATATCATCAAATATACTTGGTAATATCATAGGCTGACTGATCGTTTTCGCTCAGAATCGTTTTTTCTTATACAATGATATTATATCATTGAATTCAAATTTAACACCATCAATTACAGTGACCCACTTGTAACCTACTGTACAGCAGAGCGATATCCACTTATCCACCTTTTTCAATTTTTAACCATTATGACCTTTCTTCATGAAATATTTTTTTTAAACTGATATAGTTTTAGGCGTGTTTTTAACAGGAAAAATAAAAAAGAACATGCTTTGAAATATAAGTAATTTAAGGTTAACTCAAACGAAAGTATAAATATTTAAATTTTTTCTTAAAGGTAAAATGATAAATGTCAAATATCTTTACGACAAAATAAGATTATTAGTAAAATTAAACATTAGTCAACATTTAGTTCTCTAATATCTTCGCAGAAAGTTTAAACATAATGAAATATTTATGGTTGTGAAATAAAAAAAATTGAACATTTAAAACAAGGTTCCTCAAGTATAGTTAATACTGTAATAGTAAGAAAAAAATCTAAAAAATATTTTAACACAATATTTTCTTAGAGACGTTTTAAATTCAAATTTGGAAAAAATTAGATATTTAAACGAATGATGACGATGATAATTATTATTTTGTTATAATTCAACTATCCTATTAACCTATTTACGTGGATCCTAAGAGCCTTGTTTTCAATTTTCAATCCTTAGCTATTGTTATAAACCCATTTCATTAGTAATATAAGCATTTCTTTGACATATATATTAATTATGTAACTATGTATACGCCGTAGGGTAGGTTATCGTAATACATATAAAAAATAATTGTTTATAAGTTATTTGAATTTACTTTTTAAAATAATATTATATATAATTTATATGTTTATCATTGTGATATTATTTATTAAATATATTATTATATTGTCAACAAATTCTTAATCGTTCTTGTTATTATTTTCACATTAACGGTTGTTACGGTAGGTAGCAAACACGTGTATGTGTGGCAAGGTTTTTAACTAGTATGAACCCGTGTGGTCACCCATCCGGATGCTAGTAGTTGTAGCACTGGTAGAAGCCAACGCACTACGCCAAGCCACCAAAAATGGTTTGTTAAATATTCTGAATAGAAATATTGCGAATAAAACAGCATCCAGAAAGATTTCAACAATGCAATGACCAATTGCACTGTAGTCATTAAGTGTGAAGAGAGAGTATATGATCAAGTACTGAGTGTATGTTTAAATTGGCAATTGTATCATTATTATAAAAATTAAAATCATATTTATATGTTTAGATTTTGAAACTATTCTATGTTTTGGCAATAAGCTAGTTATGTCATCAACATAAACATTAACTACCATAAAATCATACATTAATAGGTAGACTAAATTTCAAAAATAAAATTTTTTGATTGGTAAATCATCGTGTGAAGCGAGGAAATAAATATATTTATAAGTGTGATTAGGTCCGGCGGTGGGCAACCTGTCTATGCAATATACACTTCTGAAATGACGTATTTTCTTAAATTTAGCGTATTTAACAATTTCGAAATCATAAAGAGCGCGATTGGGTAAAATCAGTTTTTTGTTCTCGACGATTTTCTAGCAGTATTTGTTTTTGCTGATTTGCGCCGAACTGTGGATACTGACTTTTTATTTTTTAATTTTGTCGATGATATTTTTTTACTTTTAACAGCGACCTTCTTAAGTCCATTACCGATGCTTTTGCGCGAACCACGAACACTCGATTTCCGGGCAATAGTATACGAACCCCCACCACTTTTATGTGGATTTAGATACATGCCTTTGCCTAATTGTATAGGCGATCCGCTGTTCGATCTAATACTGCGTATTGTCTTCACGATGTTAGACACCCCGCCCGCCAGCGAACCCAACGCCGAAAGTCCAGCCAATATAGGAATTAACGCTAGCGCTCCACCGATTTTAGGGACTTTGATCACACGAGGTAGTTCATTTTTATTTTTCCTCGATCGAACGCCCTTGTTTGTTTTCACATGTTTTCGTGCAACACATACCGCAGATTTAATTAATTTACTCATGTTCGGCGTCGACGGGCACGTTTTAATCGATTTTTTAATTGCTTTTTTACACGCACCGACAATATTACCGAACCCGCATCCAGCACCAGTTTTACGTTTAGCCTTCATACCAGTGGTTACAAGCCACGCGGCAGCTTTTTCCTTATAACCAGCGTCTTTCGCGCCCACTCTGCTCCAAGCTCGTTCTTCCAAAATACTGTCGGCCGCACTACGTTCGGATAAGGAATTACTTTTCTCGTAAGCTATATCGTGGTCTCTACACGGAGAATCTAGACCGTTTATGCCGGTCTGTCCGAGAGCAAGTCTTTTTCCTAAATTAGTCCCAGGTCCGCAGTACTGATAACCTGGTAAATGTAATTCGAATGGTAAACTATTTATTATAGTGTTCAACAGACCAGCACCGCTATTGGACTTGACCTTCCGACGTGGTATCATTGTATCGCGGTAAAACGAATCTTATTTTCACGTTATTGGTTCACGAGAACGGGATCAAATTCGAAAATGTATATATTTATTCGAAAACACTGCATCAAGCCAAATATATCATGCTAGATAAGATTTTATGCGACGTTCCGTTTATAAGTTTATTCAAAATCAATGACAACGAGACGGTGATATCGCCCGAGAAAGCTCTACCAAATTCTGTTTTCCTATTCGACGACGTGATAACAGAGAACCACAATATCATTCGATCGTACTTTTCGAGATCCAGGCATAATCTAATAGACGTGTCGTATTTAGCCCAATCGTATTCACGTGTACCGAAACAATTGAATCGGGACAATGCTAATTTCATAGTTTTATTCAAGCAGGACGAAATGACCCTGAAACACGTTTACGACGAACATTGCTCGGGTGATATCAAATACAACGAGTTTAAAGATTTTTGCATGACGTGTTGGCGTGGCGGTAGATTTGAATTTATTGTCATCAGCAGTGAACACGAGCGTGATAACGGTCGCTATAGACCCGGGTTCGACACATATGTTATTATATAATAAGCCGGTTCGTCGAAATATAACACATTTGCCCGGTACCACGGGAAAGGTAAACAACTTGCCGTCGGTGTCCCCGGCGTCACCGTCGTTATTGGCGGATATTATTCAACCGAGAATGAATATAAAAAAAAAATATCATGCGCTGAAAACCGGCTGTTTTGAAACTGAATCATTAGTAAATAATACACTCAGTTCTATTATCGATCCTCTTAATAAAATACGCGACAATATCGATACCCCCCGCACGCATTTATCGGTGCATCAGCCACAACCCCCGCCCGCGTCATCGTCATCGCGGCAGTCATCACCGCGATCGCTACCGGATGTCTATAAAAAACATTCCACCGCCTCATCATCGTCGTCGTCGTCGCTTACGTCGCAATACGATTTGAATGAACTATACGGACAGTGGCCAATAACTGAATTAGATAAGGTATACGTACCTAAAAAATTAAGAAGTGGCGAATATGTTTTGGGCAACAAAGAAATTCAATTTATTGATAACGAAATGCATATCGAAGACGATGACGGTTTTTATCCCATAACGCCCGGACTTCTTGAGTTATTATTCGCCAAGTCCCCAGCGGCTGAAAAATATTCACATGAAGATTTAAGTGCATATAAACGTATTTTAATTCTGACATCAGCGCACATGACAACAGACGGTACGCGTGTCCGCAGTTCCATAGGGGCGAAATATACGAAAGTAATTTCAAAACTGTTCGCGGCCAAGGACAAAAAGACGTCTGGTAGTGGTAAAAATATACGATTACAGAAACATAATATTGTATATTGTAACGATCCCAATGAGCTGGTCGATAGATTACGATTATTGTATTCATCTCTCGCGGCTGGTAATACGGGTGTTCGTAACGAGATAATCTCGATTTGTGGAGAACTGATCGAGGCTGGTATATTGAAAAAAATTCCAAATGTCTAAGCACGAGATCGCGGCCGAACTTCATGGAGCGGCGAGAAGGACATACCCGCGACGTCGCGTCATTGTTTACGGTAAAAACGATTTATACCAAGCGGACTTCGTCCACATGCGTCAATATGCCAACGTCAATAAAAATTATAATTATATATTGACCGCAATTGATTGTTACACAAAGTACGCTTACGGAATCGCATTGAGGACTAAACGTGGTGACGAAGTGTCTAAGGCTGCTAGTAGAATTTTTGCACAGGATAGACCTAACCTATTACACGTCGATCGGGGGCGCGAGTTTTACAATAACAATTTCGAGGCTTTATTAAAAAAGTATAATATAAAAATGTATAGCACTTTCAGTGCTTTAAAGGCCTCGATATCGGAAAGATTTAACAGATCTTTGAAAGCTCGAATGTTTAGACAGTTCACTAGCAGAGGTTCTCACGGATGGATGTCTATTTTACCAGAGTTAATTAATGACTATAAGAAAACGGTGCATACCACAATTGGTGTGACACCACTACAAGCCAACGACGACCCGTCGCGGGTAAAATTAAAATACGTTGCCGCGAAAACCACAAAAATCAATTTTAGCGTGGGCGACAAAGTTCGTGTTATTGTGTACAAGGGTGTTTTCACCAAAGGATATTTGTCCAATTGGTCTACCGAAATATTCACAATTATTAAATGTTCACATTCTATGTGTTTTTTTCCATAAAATTATATTGTACGGTGTATTTGATCTAATTCTCGAATACACGATGTCGAGAGCCCTCCGAACACCTGGAGGAAGGTAATAGCGTAATTTTACTACTCTAACTTTTACTATTTTAATATAACTATCGACAGGAGTCGTATTTATATTTATTTTTATTTTATCTTATTTCTACGTTATTACAAATATATATATATATATATATATATAGTTGTATTTAACTCTCGACGAAGTGGATTATGGCGTCGGCTATCATAGATATTCAATGCATACTAGGTCCGAACTTTAAATATCTAATAAAATAAATGTCAATTATCGATGTAAACAACCGCGGTAGCCAACATTATATTTTCAAACACAATCAAACACCGTGTACGGCTAAAAGTAAAGCGGTGAATACGTGGTTGTATCGTAACTATCATCAGCTTTCATTATGTTGCGGTGACGTGGAATATTCGCAAATCGAGAGAATTTTAAAATCACTACATTTCAAGTGTGTCTACATCAAGGGTGCGGAAAAACGTACTATTATACAAGATTTCATTCCAGAAGTCGATGTCATCGATTTGGGCGTGGATCACGACTGCCCTCGATTAAATCAGCTGGATCGACTTTATATGTCATCTACTGACGATAATTACGATGGTAATACTAATAATAATTCTATTAATTATAATGTTAAACTATTCTCACAATCGTATTGAACACTATGACCTAGGATCTCCGTGCTCTATATATCACATGGACTTAGATCGCACACAATGTACATATCATAGAGTTTTTGCATTACGCGGATGGCTTATAAATAATTCATAGAATAATATTTTTTTTTTTTATATAATATTATATTGTTTAATTTTTCTAAATAATATTATATTTCAATGAATAAACACATACATATTATATTATACAGTCGTAGAGCTTTTTATTTGAACGAAAATGTTCACATCTACATACACATATAATATAGTGCCATAATCGAGTGGTAATACATAAACAATGCATATTGCACTGTTCGATCATCATTCATCAGCCATAATAATAACCTTGAAATAATATAACAATAGTAGAGACTATTATCGACCCATCTCACTTGATTCTACAGTTACATAATGAACATGTGAAACATAGTATGATATGCAAACCCACATTAAATCATATACATATTCAACATTACAAACACCTAAACATATTATAAAGATTACATAAATATATGTATACAATATGTATATAAAACATTCATTATATTATATATATTATATATCAATAAGTCACCTACATATGTCATATAGGCATACACATTATATTACTTACATACACACATACGTGTATAATATATCCTTACATATTCTTATATATTTAAACAGTATTCATACATACATTTACATATATATTTACTTAAACAACATTCATGCATGCATAGACTCGATCGATTATTTCAAATAATAATTTACAATTTACATCAAATATTTTCTATATATAATTTATTTGATACCTAAATTCTTAAATATATATTAATTATTATACATTTACAGTAGATACATAAAATATATCACAACATCGTCGTGCATACTGATCCAACGATATCCAATAAACAGCAAATAAATGCAATATAGTACCTATTCATATATAATTTACTCATTTTTTCGTTAAATACGTAGGTAGAATTTATTTATAAAATATATAATTATGAAATCACATGTATATTAGTGTATTACCATCACAAGCTTGGAAATATATTTGAAAAAATCATGATTTTTTAGTGAAAATCGGTAAAAATATCATTTCCATATCAAGATAATTTCTAAGATATTAATAATAACATATAACTAATTTGCAAATCAATCCATCAATCATATCGAATTAGATATTAAATACAACTCTACACTATAACAGAACATTCCAGTTCTAAATGGCTGACTTACATCTCTCCAATCTACATTCTAATATGATAGTATATCAAGTTTTATGGCTCATACATTATATTATGTTAAAACATGTAAACTTTTCATAAGTTCAATTATAATTATCATAATCTCACTGAAAAAAAAAAATATATAACTAATACTTTGCATTTTAAAAACCGGTACATGCATAGTTACCTTTGCTAAAAGTTAATATTTTTGTTTAAATATCTTAAAAACTGTATTCTTAGAGCCACACTCATCAGCTAAATAATATAACACCTATACTATCATTACAATTGTCACTGATTTTCATCACTATACCTGTCGCGAAATACACAAACCTATAACACCGCGGTCAAGAATAAAGCATTGATTTTCAGATTAAATATAAGTACACTATATTTTTTTGATTAGAGGGAATTTATTTTTATGTTTTTTTGTTAATGTTTCGAATTTTGTTAGCTATAAGTATTACAATTTAACATAGAAAACTGTAAATATCGAATATATTATGTATACCTAACGTTTATGATGATAATTATATGTGTGTTTATGTGTTTTTATTGAAATTACGACATTCGTATATGCATTTCTATACACGATAACATTTTCAAAATATTTTGATTTGTTTTTAACTTGTTTTGAACATTATCAGTTTCCAATTATATTAGTTTTTTTTTCTATAAATGTCAGTAAAAATTAATTTATTAGTCGGGTAAAAAGCTTGAAAATGTAATACAAGGCGCTTACTTTATTGTTATAATAGAATTAAAAAAATTGTAAAATTTTAATTCTATTTAATTCTATTAATTTAATTTTTTTTTATGAGCATTTTAAAGTTCATATCTTGAAAAATCACAAAATTTAGCAAATTATTTTGAGTTAAGATTTCATAAAAAAATTTCTTTTTAAATCTAACATTTGAAAATGTATTACAAGATTACCCATAGGTTTGTCTAGCTATACTAAAAATAAAAATATTTACAAACAAATTAAATATTTATGAGTGTTTGAAGTTCATATTTTTACAACACTTTTATTTCATTTCTCATGTAGCGGCTTACTACGGCTCACAATAATATCATCAAATGTTCTTAGTAATATGTTATGTATATAGTATATACATAATAAAAACCCTTATTATAAATATAATAATATCATACTGCCCACAAATTAAATGACCTCATTCGAAGCAGACGTAGTATTTACTTTCTCGCCAAGTACTCGTTATCGTGGTCAGTCTCGAAAGAGTAAGACTTTGTCTGTGTTAGGTAGGGATATCTCACCCTTGAACATCCAGTGCTCGTTATCGTAATTAAATACTATCCATTACAGTGACCAACTTTTAACCTACTGTACACCAGAGCGACACCCACTTAACCACCTTTTTTATATTACAACTTATATCATATGTATTTATAATATTTGTTTAGTACCTACCTACATACTAATTATTAAAAACAACTTAGTAGCTATACATAAGATAGCTCTACAAATATTTACTATACATATGTATATATTTATGTATTATATTTAATCGTATAACTAAGTATCATAATTTATAATTATGCATAGCATTAAACTGATGACATTTACGTGCACATTTGTACATAATATACCTACTCCAAGCTTGGTCCTACATACAAAATGGTCGTAAATAACACGTTTCGTGTTTATATTACTAGCGAGATGTATTTTGTATTTCTTGACTTAAAAATTACAAACAATTAAAAATTATTTTATCGGACATAATATTATTATCAATAGTCATTAAAACTATTTAAAACAAATGGTGATCGCACGCAAGTATTTTCAAATTTTCATAATAATTGGAATATTCTTACAAGGTAGGTACATTGTAAATATTATATTAAAACTTTTTTATATCATTTATATTGGTGCCTATATTATAAATATAAAAAAAAATATATTTAGTGTGTGTATTGTGTATGTTGTGAGAGAAGAAGTTGTACACCAGACCAAACCAAACCGTCACGTCTATCCGTGGGACTATAAATATGGAATAAAAACTTTCACGTTATTTGTAATTTGTACGACGCTGTAATGCACAATACTCACAATTAAGTATCAGTTTTTATAATATAACATAGTATAACATAATAAAAATTAACATAATTTATTAATTTGCAAATATATGGGTCGTTAATAACATATTATGTAGACAACACTTGCTTATTATTCTCTGATACACTATGGTAATTTGTATATACTAAAGCATCTACTGGGGTAAGCCAAATTATTTCAAATTCATACATTTTTATGTATTACTTAAGTCTTGTGTCGATACAATTATCAGTTTTTCAAATAAGAACCTTCGCTCTTTTACTGTAAATTATTTAGGGAAAAAATACTGTTGTCAATTCTATAGTATTATACTATTAGATACTCTGCATATAAAAGAAACCGTATTTTCAATAGAAAATTTAAAGAAAATATGTAGATCGTTTAGTTAGAAGTTTATTTAGAGATAATATAATAGAAAATTTAAATAATTTAAAACCATTTTATTCAAACATTCTGTCGTATACACCGATCACAAATAAACGAACAAATTAATTATAATAAGCTAAAACTTATATTAAAACATTGACGTCCAGTGGCGATCAAAGTGGCTTAATACAAAATTCACAAAATCAAAAATGTATAAAATACTTAACACGTGTTCATGAATTATATATTAATATGAATATAATATATACAACAACCAACAAGGAGACCATGCATAAGCTAATATATTCTCAAATGTGATGGCATATCAAATATTACTGCCCCATAAACATTCACTAAACTTTTCGGCCATGGTTCCAAGATCCAGGTATTGGTTTTAGGGTCATAGATTTCTACAGAATCCAAAAATTCATCAGATCCGCCAATAACATAGAACAAACCCTTAAATGTCACACCACCTATATTGAAAATTCAATTTAAATTCAATAAGTTCATTAGAAAGATTTTCTTAAAAAATTTATATTTATAGTTACTTGAATTGAATCTGGACAAGTGCATATCTTTGATAGGAGACAAAACTTTAGTAATTGGTGAATAGGTCTCAACACTTTTAAGATACACTGAACTTCCGAGTTCCTGACAGGCACCACCAATAGCATACATTACACCGTCTAAGACTCCTATAACAGGGGCACGGCGTTTTGTAGACATTTGTGTGACTGGTGTCCACGTGTCAAGGCTGGGATTATAGCATTCAAACCAGGGTCCCCTCTCTCAGTAGACATATTAGATATTAATCGCCATTCTTGAATACTCCTGTCAAAAACCTCTGCACTATTTGAATAATCAAAAAAGTATATGAACTTTTATTAAGCTGAGTTATGTTAGTATTTTTTTCCGTAATGACTCTAAGCTTGTTGATTCAAATTTAATATTTTTTGACTGTGAACTTCTAATTTATTATCTAAAGTGGACGTTACACAGATAATTATGGTAACATTTTAAAAATGTACTCTCAGTAAATAACGTTTAGCTAGGTTAGTTTAAAAATTAGAGGGAATTATTATCTTATAAAATTTAAAGGTATCTGATTAAATTTTAATTTTAAAGCGAGTTGAAATTGTTAATTGTTTGCATAGCTTATAATACTCATAACTTCCTTTAAAATATAATATTACCAAAAGCCTTTGAGATGTCCTAGATAATAATCTAACCTTTAGAAATAGCTTTAAAATTAAATACCTAATTTAATAAACTGCCAAAAACTATTAAATAATGCAAAAATTTACATAATTATTTAGTTATATCCTCTTCCCAAATACCCATCCCCCTGTTATTAGTATTTGTGAATCATACGATTCAATTATATTCCTCGCAATCCGCATAAGTAAGTTGATTTTTCAACAATAATTAAATACAACAATTACAAATTTAATAAGGCATATTTTTTCTTCAAATAGACCGTTAATGTCATCAGGAGAGATTAGATTTATCATTTCTTCAGAAGACAAAGATAGGAATTCACCAGCTTCAACCAGTTTTCTGAAAATTATTATCATTATATCAATACAATTTACTGACAGTGTCAAATTTAATCAAGCTTACAAAAAATTTGTTTATATGTATTCTTCAGAACTTGAAGACAATTCCATGCAGTTATAAAAGTCAGCAAATCCTTTAATACCAAAACAATTTGAAGGATTCAGATGTTTTTGTAAAAAGTCAACAGATACACATTTTACATGATTCAACTGTAAGAGATTAGCAGCTGGAAACAAAACTTAAACAAATAAACGATAATAATGAATTTAAATAATTTTGATTATAATATAAAATAACTAGGGTTTAAATCATTTAGTCTTGTTTATGTAATTACAATTGTTTTTAGTCGATTCAATAAAGAAAATAACAGTTTAGTTGAAAATTCATGAACATTTTTCTTCAAATTGTAAATCAATGATTTCTAATAAAAAAACAGCAATGGTTTTGCTTCAGAAGCATTTTAAAAGCATAGTTTAAGAATTGAAAATTTAAAACAAGATTTCTCATAAGTACCTATTTTAGTGTGAAAACAAAAATTTAAAAAATAATTATTTATATTATATAAACAGTCTTTTTAATAGATATTTTAAGCTCAAATATAAACTAAATTAGATATATTTTAAACAGAGAATAACGATTTTAGTTATAAAAAATTTCAAAATATAATTATGATTATTTAAACTGACTAAACGCCTTCGCTCTGAATAGTTATTCTTATACAATGAATATATATAAATTTATTTATTTTGGAATAAACACTAATTTGAAACAACTATTTGGGCAAATAATATATCATAAATTGAACTTAAGAATAGTATAACAATATACTATCTTCAATAGTGAAATGATATACATTGAATTCAAATTTAACACAATCCATTACTGTGACCTACTAGACTCCTAATGCGTAAAGCAGAACAGTGCCCTCTTGCCCACCTTTTTATTTTTTTAATTTGTATTACCTATGGTAGGTATACCGAAAATACCATATAATCCATATTGTGTTGCATTTCTTCACCACAAGCAAATGTTTCAAAGAATTGTCTAAATTTACAACATCTCCATCCCTTTTGGCAAAACTGGTGAACATTGCACGGAAGTATGGACTAGCTGATACTAAAACAACTTTATGTACATACACTATTACACCGTCTTCTGTTTCTAACTTAATAGCACATAACACTCCATCTCTAAAAACATAGAACGTGTTATTATTATTTATTTTTATAGCAGTTAAAATTACTAAAATGTCATAGGTACCTGTGTAGACTTTGTAGGACTTGAATTAAACTGGGAGTATGACAGCTGTTTATATATAATTTAGATTCACATCAGTTGGATTTCAGAACTTCCTTTTGGCCACTTATCCATGGTATAACATGTTTTACAGAATCCATCTCTTTTACTATGTTGTATCAATTTGTAATTACAATTATAACTGCAAATAATATCAAATTTGTCGTACTTCCCAAAATGTTATTCACTTGGTTTGCAACCTATTAATGATTAAAAATTACATTAAAATTTAACAAATTACATTTTTGTACTGCATATTATCTCAATATCTGTACTATTTTACTTTTTGTTAATAAGAATTTTAATAAAGTTAATAAATAATTAACGCTGCAAAATTGAAATTTAATCTTGCATGTTTTGTATTTTTGTCTTGCCTAATTTAATTTTTTTCTTGCATTTTTGCATGCATATTTTACAATTCAAAATACATATAAATTTGGTTTTTATATATTATAATATGTTTTAAACATTTAAAACTGTTTTTAAGTTAATTTATCATTGGTCAATGTCTAGAAATAGTATAATACATTCATATTTAGTAATGATTAGATATTAATAATTAATATAATGAGGTATGCTTTGTATTTATACTATATCAGCAAAAATTAATAACATTGATCAAATTATATTTAAATAATATTTATAAAAGTGCTCGTGCAGTACGCTATCTACCGCCACTTATTTGGTTTAATACTGTATATAATATAATTGTTAACTACCAAAAAATATGATTTATTCTTAAATGTTATATTTTTATTATATTTTATTAGTATAGGAAAGTACTTGCGACTTGAGTCGTTACGACAAACAATATTAACATATTTTATGTATTTAATGGTTATAAAAAACTATACCTAAATAGTAGATACCAACCTAATCGATATCGGTTTAACCTACAGTCTTTTGGAATGTAGTATACTATACAAGAGCACCTTATTAAAATATGATAAAATATTCAATTGACTACAATACGCACATTGTTTTATGTACGTAGGTACTTACTTATTTTGTTTTGTAGACTGTAGTTAACTTCAGTTTGTAGGTATTATACGTATCTGTAGATGCGGTATATTATATTCCGTGGTCTATAGAAATATGGAATCCGGTGTACCAGAGCACGAATACGGATTAAAGATACTTAAAGTTAGTTATACTTATTGGTTCATGTAAAATATTATATTAAATGACAGGACGCGAGAAGCAACAACTTGTGCGTTGTGTAGGCCGCTAGGCGCTAATTCACGTCTGACCGACCGGCGACCGTTGTTATCAATTATTTTTCTTATCAATTATCATAAACCGCGATCACGAACATTAGAGGCAAATATGTACTATAGATTAGAATACGAGAAGCTCTGTAGAAACCTGCTGGCGTCATAGCGTTACAAAATGTATCGGGATTAAGACAACATAAAATAGTAACTACTATTACGACTACCGATGTATTGTACATAAAAAAAATTTTCCATCGAGCTCGTAGTTAAATTTTGCCAAACTTACCTAAAACGAGAAATGAATGTCTTATTATTATCTACTACAAGTTACAACATCAAAAGTGATAAATTACTTATAAATTACAGCTCCGGGTTACCGATCAGGCCATGGTGTGTCGTGGGTGTCGACGTCCAAATGTGGGTTGAGCTGGTCGTTCGCAGGTCCTCTTCAGGTCGTTGTCAGTACTCGAATTCCACTATCGACCGCCGATTATGACTCTTCATTCTTGACCATCCAACTATCAACCGCCAATTATAGACTCTATCGACTACCTCACTGTAGACTTTATCATAACTATCTACCACCATGCGTCCCGGTCGGTCATTTACACGATGTGAGCTAAACATCGCGTCAGCATAATATATATATTTCATAAATATGTACACATTTGCCATTACTAACACTCAACATAGTAGCCGCGCTCAACGTAGGGAGTAATGTACGATGATTGTAAATATTTAGTAGGTACCTACATTTTTTTATATTGTTTTAATAATATTTTGTATTAATCTTTATGTCACACATTTCTCACTGTACATATTTTTTAGTTGGTATAATCAATATTTTGTGAGAATTATATAATTATTTTTTTACAATTATCGATATCATTAAAATGCCTACAACTTAAGACCCGTATAACCGTAGAATACGGGAAGATCTTAGATTTGCTAGGGGACACTGTAATGCTACATATTATAGTAGGTTGCCTATATAAGCCCCTTAATTTTTCTTTTTTAGACACTGATAACTATTAACTGATAAGTTATTAGTACAAAAGAACAAATACTTAGCTTTTTTCTAATTTTTAATTTATGTTCAATAGTCCATTAGCCTTTAGGTACTTAATATTATAGTGTTATTAGTGTTAAAATATAAAAATATATACATAGTTTATAATAAAACGTGCAATACATCATTACCATTTACCTGTATCAAGTGTATGGCTGTATGGATCGATATATTTAAATAAAATTAGTCATAGGTTTTTTAAATATTTTATTTATACACAATTAGGTTGGTATATTAGGTATTTATTAGTTAATATAGACCACAAAATGTAATGGCTTGATAATAATAACAATCCACAAGACAGTTAATTATTATTTGCGTACATTTAGTTATTTAGATAGACATAAACTACAGGAGCAATAAGTAATAACTTAATTATTAAAATAATAAAAGAAATAGAACTTAAGTATGAGAACATTATAAAATATGTATGAACAATATTTTTATATTTATGATATTATAATATGTAAATTAATAATTAGGTTTATAATATAATACAATATAGGTAAAATATTGCGCCAAATTATTTGTATTAGTTAACGAGTACATAAAAGTGATATGGAGAAAGGGGCTGAATAGGCAATCACATACATTTTGTAGCACTATGACGCCAGCAGGTTTCTACAGAGATTCTCGTAGGTTAGGTTAGGCTATATAATAAAATAAAAATTTTTCCCATATTATATTGTATTTTTCAATATTTTTCAGTATTCAAAACATATTAACTAACCAATTAGAAGAATGGCAACAAGACGAACAAAAACTAAGAACACTTTTAAATGATTTATGTAAATTACGACAGGATATGATCAATACAAATTATTTGGACTTGTAAAAACTTATACTGTACAACAAATAATTGAATACTAATTATATATTTTATAAAATAACATTGCTGAAGTTTATAAAAAAAAAATTTCAAATTATTTTTTTATTAATAATTTGGGTGTTAATTAAATTTGTTTGGTTTTTAAATTTTTAATTTAAATTGTTATATTATTAAAAAGAATAAGCATTTTTTAAAAACAAATATAGAACTGACAATCTTTATATAAATTAAAAAACACTATCTAGTTCAGTAATGTATTAGTCCCTGAAAGGTAAAAGTTCATTCTTCATTAACTATTATACAACATAAATCAGCTGTTGTGTAATTACAGTGAAATGGTGGCAAATTCAGACAAAATAGTTTTTATTTTATATTCGATCATTTTGATGATGGAATTGATAGATTATTGAGAACATTGTAACAAAATATTATTTCGAATGAAAAAACTTCATTGGTCGATATATATACCTCCGAATTGGTGCTATCTAGGTAAACGATTTATATTGAAAAACTCAACTTTTATAATAATTCAAAACTGATGATAGACAAAAGTCACAAAACCTTGTATGTTCATATTATGTTATTAAAGTGTGGTATTTTCCAGTGAATTTTTAATTTTGTACACTATAAATTAGTATAAAACACAAATTAGTTAAACACAAGATTCAGGGAGTAGAATTGATACTATTATAAAAAAACCAGTGTTTTTTGTGTAACTTCAGACACCATTGATGTAGCGTACAATAATAAATACACATTTTATTTAGTTCTTTTGTTACCTATATAATATTACCTAATTAGTATTTCTTAAATTTAAAGTTTATTTTATTCGAAATGTATTTTTTAAAGATTGCGTTCAATAAAACTATTTATATTAAATTATTGTGTTATTAATATAATATCAATATCAATTTGTTAGTAATAAATAAACGGTGAACCGCGAGAAACAAATCGTTATAACGCTGTTATCATTTCAATATGCAATTTCCTGCATTTGCGTCAATATTATAGAACAAAACAACGGACTAAGATAATATAATGGACTCACATCGAACAGACTGGGGGGACAAGCGTCAATGTTTTGCCCCTTAACTTCATTTCACATATCAAATAAAATCCCTAGCTGTTATTTAAACGCCATCTACAAGCCCGGATTAAGATGATTTTGGGCCCGGGGCCAAATATTTTAGGGGCCCATAACCAAAATCAAAATATTCGGGACGCACAAATAAATATATTTAACAAAAAAAGGTGGTTAATAATATTATATAACAATAGTAGAAACTATTATCGACCCATCTCACTTGGTTCTACAGTTACATAATGAACATGTGAAACATAGTATGATATGCAAACCCACATTAAATCATATACATATTCGACATTACAAACACTTAAACATATTATACAGATTACATAAATATATATATATATATACAAAAGGTATATAAAACATTCATTAGGTTTTTTTGTTAATGTTTCGAATTTTGTTAGCTATAAGTATTACAATTTAACATAGAAAACTGTAAATATCGAATATATTATGTATACCTAACGTTTATGATGATAATTATATGTGTGTTTATGTGTTTTTATTGAAATTACGACATTTGTATATGCATTTTGTAGGAAAATAGTTGATATTTAAAGAAATGCATGATATGAATATGATTTTTATTTAAATATCTGTTAATTTATGTAAATATGAATATGAAATTTGTATTTTCAGAGAAAATATGATACTATTATACAAATGTGTGTAATAATTATTTATATTAAAGTCGAATACAATAAAACCTATATTTATATAGGCTTTGTAAACTGTTGAAATTACACATTTTTGTGATATTTTTTCATAATTACTTATCGTCTTATTAAACATTTTTATCAAGATCTGTATAGTAAATTAGTACTGATATGTGTTGAAGTATAATTAATATGTTTATATTTATGATCTAAATGGTGATATTTACGACAACTATATAGAAATATAATATTTATCATAATATGGTTAATCACATGGTGAGTAAGACATTTAAAACTTTACCTCCAATCAAAAGAAGAATGAAGTTACGAACTGTTATATTATTTATATTATATACAAATGTAATAATACAATACTATCATTAATGTTTGTGAAATTGTATTTATTTCAATTCTAAAACTGTATAAGTACAGTTAATATACTTCTTTTTTAATTTTAAAATAGAAATGTATTTGTTTTGATTATATGAATGATTACATAAGTTATGCCTTCAAAAGTGGGTGATATTGAGTAGGTAAATTAAAGTATGAAATAAAATTTGCGCACGCCTATGGTAATAATAATATTAATTTATATTATGTAGCTTTCAAATGTTATGAAAAATATACTACTGTCTACTGCAATAATACCGAAACAAATCATTCGTATTCATTTATATTTAATATAATATAACTTATATCAATGCTATGGTACAATTTAAAATGTAAAGCAATTAATTAAATATTAATATGTTTGGACTAGACGAATTTAACCGGAAATCGGAATATTCCTGGACGAAATTTACGTACCAATGTTTTAAAAGTACACTGACCGCAATTTACATAAAAAATGACTGTGACCTTTTTTTGGGGACTTAATTTACTGGTTCCATATAAGATATGACCGTGACTTTTTTGGGGGACACAATTTACCAACTCCAGCTATATAAAGTTCGATAACGATAAATTATTGATAAGATTATCAAACGTTTTTGCAATAATAGCCACTAAATCAAATATGTGAAAAAAAACGTCTTTTACGTCGAACTTTTTTTCTTTGATTTTCATAAGTTCATGCATAACAAGGAATGCTGCACTTGAAAATTGTAAACGATTACTCATAATTCACAAACAAAATAAATATAAAATAATAACTAAATAATTGTAATATTTATGGAGAAAAAAACTATAAGAATTGAAAACTGACAATGTCCGTAAACAGCTCAAAAAGATTCAAATTATTTTCAATATTGTATTGTTGAATATAAAATGAAAATATAAACATTGATTAAAATTGTCATGTATCTACAGTTGTTCGTTTTTGAATAACAATAAAATTACAATACCACTACATAAGAAATCGAGTAAATATCAAATGTTGTAAAAATATGAATTTCAAACGCTCATAAAAATTTAATTTCATTTGATTGTAGACATTTTTTTTTGATAAAGGTAGATAAACTTATGAATAATCTTGTATTACATTTTAAAATTGAGATTTGAAAAGAAAAATTTTTATGAGTACTCATCACAAAAAAGTTTGCTAAACATCGTGATTTGAACTTTGCTTATAAAAAATGCTTATAAAAATAAAAACTGTGACAAAGGATTTTTAAGATTTTTCAAATGTCATTGTAACATTATAGTATGAGCTTTGTATTAAATTTTTAAGTTTTTAACTCAACAAATAAAGTTTTATTGACACTCTTAGAAAAAAACTCTAATAAAATTGAAAACTGAAAATATTCCTAAACAGTTTAAAACAAATCAAAACATTTTGAAAATGTTATTGAGTATTGAAAATGCATATATAAACAACCAGTGAAAATATCATGTATATACATTTATTTGTTTTAAAGTTATTTTTTTTTTATTTCATTTATTTAAGCATATTTACAATCTATACAATTTGTACAATAAGTAAATTTGATAACATAGGTAATATTAATGACTTAACTTTTTGTATTGACGAGTTGCTATTTCGTTGACTGTTGGGATTTGGAGATCTTTATGTAATGCGTCGTTATGTCATATACCATGGGGCTCCAGTTATTTGTCTAAGACATGTAGACTGGAAAACTTTTATGGGTCTTATATTGGATGGTTTAGCTTGGCCCCCGATTTGTATACCATATGGCCAGAGGGGGGTAATTATTGTCTTGTCTATTAATATTTTGTTTTTTAAATTCATTGAAGAAGACAATAATGGACGGAGGAGATGTAGACGTGTGTTTGATTGTTTTCTTTTCTGTTTTGTGTGTTGGGCCCAGGTAGTTTTAAAGTTACACCAAAAACCAAAATCGATTTTGTCAAAAACTGATTCTGTGTAAAAATTCCTGTTTTTCCTTAAATTTTATGTTGTTTCTCCCAAGCTTTTAAAAACGATTGGGAATCTTAAAACTTAACCTCTCGAATGCACCAACTAGATTCACTTCTCCATCGAATAATATACTGTTAAAGAAAATCGAAGACGTTTTACTGCCCCAAACCGTGATGACAGAGGCAACAATTAAAAAATTTTAAATTTAAAAAAAAATAAAACACACATCATTGTAAAAACAATACATTCATTGCTCCGCTCAGAATCTAAAACGATTATAGCATAAGTATATTACTAATAATTATGAAATAATAGTAAATTCAAAAAAGTACTATTATTAGTAGCTAATTATTAGTAAATTGGACTAAGAAAATTAGGTAGGTACCTATATAATCAGTAAATCGCTTTAGGTACCTAAAAATGCATGAACAATAAATTAATAACAGCAATTATAATGACAAAATATCTTAATAAAATATATTAATATATAACATCAATATAATATAGGTAGGTACTAAAATCGGAAAGTGGAATCTAGTTAGTGCATTGGGGAAGTCAAAATTTAAAATTCAAAAGCACCTAGAAAAACAACATAAAAATTAAAGTATAACGAGAAGTTTTACGCAAAATCGGGTTTTGACAAAATCGATTTTCGTTTTTGGTATAACTCTAAAACAAACGAACGTATATAAATGAAATTGGTTGTTTGCATATACGCATTTTCTATACACGATAACATTTTCAAAATATTTTGATTTGTTTTGAACTTGTTTTGAACATTTTCAGTTTCCAATTATATTAGTTTTTTTTTTCTATGAATGTCGGTAAAAATTAATTTATTTGTCGGGTAAAAAAGCTTGAAAATGTAATACAAGGCGCCTACTTTATTGTTATAATAGAATTAAAAAAATTTTAAAAATCCTTAGTCACAATTTTTTTTATGAGCATTTTAAAGCTTATATGTTGAAAAATCACAAAATTTAGCAAATTATTTTGAGTTAAGAATTCATAAAAAAATTTCTTTTTAAATCTAACATTTGAAAATTTAATACAAGATTACCCATAGGTATGTCTAGCTTTACTAAAAATAAAAATATTTACAAGCAAATTAAATATTTATGAGTGTTTGAAGTTCATATTTTTACAACACTTTTATTTCATTTCTCATGTAGCGGCTTACTACGGCTCACAATAATATCATCAAATATTCTTCGTATTATGTTATGTATATAGTATATACATAATAAAAACCCTTATTATAAATATAATAATATCATACTGCCCATAAATTAAATGACCTCATTCGAAGCAGACGTAATACTTAATTTCTCGCCAAGTACTCCTTATCGTGGTCAGTGTTGAAAGAGTAAGACTTTATCTGGGTTAGGTAGGGATCTCACCCTTGAACATCCAGTGCTCGTTATCGTGGTCACCAAAAGGAGAATTTAAACAAGCTCATACAGCAGGTGTCGATAACTACTAACTCTTTCGACAGTTTGGGAATCGGAAACCGAAATATACCTGTTGTATACGTTAAGCCTTTGCCTGGCGTATACGACACATATCATATGCTGACGCTCTTTTTCTTATACAATGATAATATTTGTGGTATCACCCGTATTAGACAATACGCGGTAAACCAACTATCGCCTTACCCTCGTATTCTCTAGTTAAGGACACTCTCTAAAGTTAATTAGAATAGCACTGTTAACTCGTTGAGGTACGATGGTAGGCGCTTGTCAATTCTTAGTTCGTTCCTATCTAGTTGAAATGACTCAAAGATTACATATACCTTGGCACTATTCAGTTTAATAAAACTTCATTGACACATAGTACGTATATCCCGGCGCTGTTCCTATAAAAGGTAAGAACGTAAGAATGACTAAAATAATGTTTAACTCGGGTTTTCAGGTCGGAAACACTTTTATTGTATTAAAACAAACATAAATAAAACACTTAGCAAATTCAGATCGCCTAGCCCGTACTACGATCGGCGTTTCACACGCACGTCGTAGTTACGTTCTCGCCGAATCACTCAGCGACAACTGGTGGGGGGGGGAGGGTGGGCGTGCCTGCGCGTACGGCGGTGTTATATAGAAAATATTATTGTCGCCTCAGCACATTATTGCTTCGCTGGCCTGACCTATGTCAATAATTTACAATTTGAAATATTCCCACCTATATTACATATATATAAAATAATATTATTTTGACGACTGTCTGCAATATACGACATATTCTATCATTGAATTCGAATTAAATACTATCCATTACAGTGACCAACTTTTAACCTACTGTACATCAGAGCGACACCCACTTAACCACCTTTTTTATATTACAACCTATATCATATGTATTTATAATATTTTTTTAGTACCTACCTACATACTAATTATTAAAAACAACTTAGTAGCTATACATAAGATAGCTCTACAAATATTTACTATACATATGTATATATTTATGTATTATATTTAATCGTATAACTAAGTATCATAATTTATAATTATGCATAGCATTAAACTGATGACATTTACGTGCACATTTGTACATAATATACCTACTCCAAGCTTGGTCCTACATACAAAATGGTCGTAAATAACACGTTTCGTGTTTATATTTCTAGCGAGATGTATTTTTTACCTACATTTATGATCTAAATGGTGATATTTACGACAAATATATATAAATATAATATTTATCATAATATGGTTACATATAATATGATTTTTATTTGGAAATCTGCTGATTTTTAATATGAATAAGACGTTAAAAACGTAAAAGTAACATTGATACTCATTACTCAATGATAATAAATAAATAATAATTTGGACTCTTGACTATGTTCATCGAGAAATAATTGACATCAAGTATCAATGTCGATGAGGTGAGTGAGACATTTAAAACTTTAACTCCAATCGAAAAAAGAATGAAGTTACGAACTGTTATATTTATATTATATACAAATGTCATAATACAATACTATCATCAATGTTTCTGAAATTGTATTTATTTCAATTTTTCTTTTTTAATTTTAAAATAAAAATGTATTTGTTTTGATTATATGAATGATTAAGTATTAATAATTGAAGTTATGCCTTCAATAGTGGGTGAAGACCTACTCAATGGTAAATTTAAGTACGAAATAAAGTTTGCGCACGCCTATGGTAATAATAATATTAATTTATATTATGTAGCTTTAAAATGTTATAGATAAATGTTTTTAGACTAGATACATAATTATTTTATACACTATTCTATTTACTTTATAAATAATGTAAAACGCATGTATATTGCCATCACAAGATAGTATATATCTTACCATGTCTAGTAGATATAAAATAATTAGTCATAGTTTGATTTTGTATAGGTATAATATATACTGAATATTCGTCCTATTACATTTCTATTTTACTTACTGAAGGGTAGATAGAAACAATTATTGAAATTTTTAAAATTACCGATAATTTTTTAGTTGTTGTTTTTCAATGTTTAGCCGCGTTGCTGTAGAAATAAACGGAGCGTTTAGAGTTAATCGAATTTCGTACTTATGTGTATTCTGCAGTTTAGTGAACGTTTCATTTTTCATATTGATAACACGAATATTCGGTCGAGGAGACGTCGAAGTAACGACTTTCCCGATTTTGTAACTACTTGTTTATCAGCACTTTTTTATTATTTTTTTAAATAACATTTTTACTGGATCTTCTGTATAAATGCATCCGGGGCCCTTTAGGTAATTACCAGGCTGACACTGTGTATTGCGATACAAGATACTCGATACTTCATAATATTATAATTGTATCGAGAAACAAGATACAAGATACAGCTGTATCTAAGATCAGGGGTGTATTTATGGGGGTGGCTGAGGGGGCTTCAGCCCTCCCCTGAAATCTAGGAATTGTTTATTAAGTTTACTTATTATGTTCTACTAGATGTAAAATCGTAAAAGTTCAATATAATTTTATAAAGAATTATTATTAACAACGAACAAGTTATTCATATTATAATGTGTCAATGACGATTTTGATCGTAATGATTATATCTATGAGTTCGGTACATAATGCTTAATTTTGACGTGTGGCATTATCGTAATTTTATTTGATTTGCTGATATTATACACGCGTTGTCGTGTTTCAATCATCGTGCAATAATTATACAAGCATTAGTGTCTGTGAAAATTTAATGTATCCAAACATGTATGAATTACTAAAAATAGTACAATAGTATAATACCAGTGTCCACCGCTACAGTTGAGCGTAGCTTTTCGACGTTGAGAAGACTCAAAACGTATTTAAGAAATACAACTTCAGAATCTAGACTAGTGGGACTTGCCCTTTTAGCTATTCATAGAGACATTGACATACCAGATGACATTTTATTAGATAAATTTGCTAACAGTGGCAAAGAAAGAAATTTAAATTTGATTTATTATATTAATATCGTATTATTATTATTATTATTATATATTATTTCTTTATAAATTTTTTGAAAACATTAAAAATCATGACAAAAATTAAAATTGTGTACTAATTTTCTAACTCTTATTTTTAATAGGCTAAATTAGGAAATTTTAGTTGGAGAAAATACCACAGCCCCCTCCCCCCCCCCCAAAAAAAAAATATATCTAAATACCCCCCTGTCTAAGATATACGTATCTTAGATTTTTGTATCGAAGATACTTCCAAAATGTACAATATAAATCAAATCCAACCCTGACTAGTGACTGTTATTATACAATGCATATTTATATAATTAAACATTTATAACATGGGTACCTACTAAAATTATTAGTAGAATTATATAAATATAATTAAATACTAAGTAATTACTAATTAGTATAATAGTAATGAGTAAAATTGTTGATTACAGTATTATAATAATCAGTATTTGCGATTTTGGATTCATGGAAACATGCAGTATGTAATGGGTGACACAATTTAGTATTCAGTGTTAAACAGTATGTTTTAGTAGACGTAGCTAAATTGAAATTAGGCTATGTAAATAATATCTAAAATCAAAATTACTTATTGTACCTACACATGTTGTATAGATAGTAATTAAATATTTTTGATAATGAAAAAAAGAACGTACCTATTTATTATGTTAATATTTTATCGATTGAAAGTTGTCTGTGTTCTGAAAAATAAAATTTGAACAAATATAACTCGATACCTCTAACAAATACCAAAGATTAGAATACGGGAAGCTCTTAGATTTGCTAGGGGACACTGTAACGCTACATATTATAGTAGGTTGCCTATATAAGCCACTTAATTTTTCTTTTTTAGACACTGATAACTATTAACTGATAAGTTATTAGTACAAAAGAACAAATACTTAGCTTTGTTCTAATTTTTAAATTATGTTCAATAGTCCATTAGCCTTGAGGTACTTAATATTATAGTGTTATTAGTGTTAAAATATAAAAATATATACATAGTTTATAATAAAACGTGCAATACATCATTACCATTTACCTGTATCAAGTGTATGGCTGTATGGATTATGGACACTGGATTACTAAAACAAGGTTTATTTCATAGAGTAATACTTGATGGTTAGCTTATTGTTTTTAACTGATAACTATTAACTGATAAGTTATTAGTACAAAAGAACAAATACTTAGCTTTGTTCTAATTTTTAAATTATGTTCAATAGTCCATTAGCCTTGAGGTACTTAATATTATAGTGTTATTAGTGTTAAAATATAAAAATATATACATAGTTTATAATAAAACGTGCAATACATCATTACCATTTACCTGTATCAAGTGTATGGCTGTATGGATTATGGACACTGGATTACTAAAACAAGGTTTATTTCATAGAGTAATACTTGATGGTTAGCTTATTGTTTTTACTATAATTTGATACAGTTCTACACGGTTATACGGGTCTTAAGTTGTAGACATTTTAATGATATTGATAGTTGTGAAAAAATAATTATATAATTCTCACAAAATATTGATTATACTAACTAAAAAATATGTACAGTGAGAAATGTGTGACATAAAGATTAATACAAAATATTATTAAAACAATATAAAAAAATGTAGGTACCTACTAAATATTTACAATAGTGTACACCATCATTACAAGTCATAATATTATGTACAATGTACAAATACAAAATAATAAAAGAAATAGAACTTAGGTATGAGAACCTTTAAAATATGTATGAACAATATTTTTATATTTATGATATAATATGTTAAATTAATAATTAGGTGTATAATATTATACAATATAGGTAAAATATGGCGCCAAATTATTTGTATTAGTTAACGAGTACACAAAAGTGATAAGGAGAAAGGGGCTGAATAGGCAATCACATGCATTTTGGAGCGCTATGACGCCAGCAGGTTTCTACAGAGCTTCTCGTAGGTTAGGTTAGGCTATATAAAAAAATAAAAATTTTACCCATATTTTATTGTATTTTTCAATATTTTTCAGTATTCAAAATATATTAACTAACCAATTAGAAGAACGGCAACAAGACGAACAAAAACTCTTTTAAATGATTTAGGTAAAATACGACAGGATATGATCAACACTAATTATTTGGACTTGTAAAAACTTATACTGTACAACAAATAATTGAATACTAATTATATTGTTTATAAAAAAAACATTGCTGAAGTTTATAAAAAAAAATTTTTTTAATTATTTTTTTATTAATAATTTGGGTTTTAATTAAATTTGTTTGGTTTTTAAAATTTTAATTTAAACTGTTATATTATTAAGAAGAATAAGCATTTTTTAAAAACAAATATAGAACTGACAATCTTTATATAAATTAAAAAAAACTATCTAGTTCAGTAATGTATTAGTCCCTGAAAAAAAGTATGTAAAAGTTCATTCTTCATCAACTATTATACAACATAAATCAGCTGTTCTGTAAGGTTTTCTATCACTATGCCCGCCCACTCGTTATTCAATCAACCAGAGCTGTTCAAAGTGAGTATAGAGACTGAAAAACTTTTATTTGTGGACTAAAGATTAATAAAAATTAGTATAATCTTCTTTAAATACACGGGACAAAAATAAAATTGATTTCTAGCTTCATCATTTTTCATTAGATTCTGAGCGGTGCTATGAATGCATTTATTTTACAATGAATAAAACGAAACAATACACAATTGTTTGGTTTTATTTGTGCCTGTGTATTTTATCAGCGATATTTATTCGAAAATAAACGAGTAGAATCGAATATTTTCTAGACACTTCGAATATTTTGTTGATTCGACTATTATGGTTCATGGAAATACATTTTATAGTTTGTATTGTTTTATCTCACACACGTACTTGCATAGAATTGAAATAATAATATAATTTAGTCAATAGTTGAAGTGCGTTTTTTTTATGCACATTTTTATACACACAAATATTTATTGATAAAATATAACTGTCTTGATTTTTGATAAAAATATTATCCACTTGCTTATTTTTTAATATTTATAGGGAAATTAAATCTCGAAAACAGATGTTGCGTAAAAAGTCCCGTTTTTTCTTAATTTTTCATTTGTATTTCATGTCACTTTTGTTAACTATTTTTACTTTTGACCCCCCCCTCCCCCCCACCAAAGTACCAACTAGATTCACTTTCCTATCAGAAAAGTTACTGTTGAAGAAAATCAGAACATTTTTAGTGTCCTAAAAGGTGATGACAGACACAAAAAAAATTTAAAAAAAAAACACACATCATTGTAAAATCAATACATTCATCGCTTCGCTCAAAATCTAAAAAAAATATAATTATAAATTTATCTATTACCTCTTTTACAAAAATAAAAATGTTATTTGTATAAATAATTTTTTCTTGCTTTTTGGGAAGCTAACTTTTTAATTATATCATCTGTATTAATTACGTCCAAAACATCACTCTCTGAACACAAAACCATAAAACTATTTAAATTTTCTTGAGAACTGCTCGTTCAATATTTGTTTTTTCACGAGCTAATTTGGAAAAATCTCTTTCAGCCGAACAATTTGCAATAGGTATTGTACAATCTGCCAGGGGACTACGTTTGTTTGATATCTGTTGTGGGCCCGGGGCCATGGCCCTCCTGCCCCCGCTTAATCTGGGCTTGGCCTCCTTGTAGCACAATTAAAATAAATCCTATATATTTTCTAATTGTATATAATTATATTATTATGTATATTTTTATTCAACATTTAAATTATTATTATTATATTTATTTACATAATTACCTAGTATTACACTTTAATTGTTTAATAATTTTTAAAATGTAAAATATATTTTAAAAATGGTTCTAGTTTTTGAAAACACTGCGAAATTATCCATCGGTTACCTAGGTTACAAAATATGATCTATGGCAAATGACAATCGTCAGAGATGAACAACGATTCCATTACTAACTTATTATTTCGTTCCATTTTGGTTGTTGAGCTATTTTCACAAATTAATTTGTAATTGATATTAATTAATCTGAATACCTACTTCCGGATTGAATATTTGGGTCGGAGATGAAGCGCGCGCTGCGTTTTATTTCACGGAAGAATAAAATTGATGATTTCCGCAGTGGCCTTGTTGCGCGGGGCGTGGGGGGGGGGGTTTATAAATTGTTTATATAGAAATTATCCGAGTATTTACACTTTTATTATTTGACAACCAATCATAAAATCGGTAAATGTAATACACTAATACACAAATTACTAATACTAATTCAAAGTAAAAATGACGTTTAGTTTAACCAATAACTCGTATCATAAATATACTTTAACACCCCCCCCCCCCCCAGAAAAAAAACTGTATCTACGCCACTGGATTTACGTAAGTTTTTTCCTCCTACTCTTTTGACGCGATAGACTTAAAATAAATAACATATTTAGTGGCGGGCCAGCCGGTAGCCGCCTGCAAACGCAGAGTAATTTTCAATAAATCCCGTTGTTTTATAGGTGTACAAAATTATTGTGATACTATGGAAAATACCTTCAGGGCGCACAGTGGGATGAAACACGATTTAGTGTGCCAAAAGTACCATTTTTTAAACTAAAAAATTATTGATTTTTTTTATTAGTAATTTATCGTTACAATATTCTGACGCTTAAACCAGAATTTCAAAAGAATTAATTAACATACAGCTGACTTACAGCTGTTTGTATAAAATATAAACATTATTTGATTGATATTTTCAAAGTTTGATACATTTTTTATATTATTTAATTTTCACACTTCAACGATAAAAATAGAAATTTTTACCACAGTTTATTACATTGTATACCTACCAACACGTAACAACGACATATAATTTTTTTATTTAATTTATTTTTTTTTTCGTAATTGCTATATTATGATGACGTTTTAAGTGTTTTAGTGATTTTTGAACTTTTTATGAGTGATACTTAAATTTACGCAGTTTTACCCAACTATTCATTACATACATATTTTAAAGGAAATTGATAGCTGTTTTTACAATAATATCCACGATATATTTATTTAAAGAAAACCATTTTTGTAAATTACTGTTGAAACTGAATGCAACAAATGTTTAATTACAATATGTATGTATTGAATAGTTGGTGAAATTGTGTAAATATCAGTATCATTTCTCCAAAGTTCTATAAAATCATTAAAACACTTAATATTTAATTATTTTAAACAACATGATATATAACAAATACAAAAAAAAAAAAATTAACTAAAAAAAATTATGAATATTTCATTATTACATTTAAGCCAATTATTATATAAACAATTGTATAAATAAAAAATAAAATTTATTCATTTCAAGTGAGAAAACTAAATAATATAAAAATCGTGGTCTTTACAGTAATACGTCATATTTATAAAGAAAACTATTTTTGTAAATTACTGTTGAAACTGAAAGCAAAAAATGTTTATAATTTGAAACAGCTATCAATTTCCTTTACAATATATTGTAAATAATGAATATTTCGCAAAACTGCGTAAATTTAAGCATCACTCCTCAAAGTTCAAAAAACCTCTAAAACACTTAAAATGTCAACATAATATAGCAATTACGAAAAAAAAAAAATTAATTAAAATAAAAAATAATAATATATCGTTGTTACGTGTAGGTATACAATGTAATAACTGTGTTAAAAAAAATTCTATTTTTATCGTTGAAGTGTGAAAATTAAATAATTTAAAAATGTATAAAAGTTTGTAAATATCAATCAAATAATGTTTATATTTTATACAAACAGGTGTAAGTCAGGTGTATGTTAGTATGTGTAATATTAATTCTTTTGAAATTCTGGTTTAAGCGTCAGAATATTGTAACAATAAATTACTAATAAAAAAAATCAATAATTTTTTAGTTTAAAAAATGGTACTTTTGACACACTAAAATTCGTGTTTCATCCCACTGTGCGCCCTTAAGGTATTTTCCATAGTATCACAATGATTTTTGTACACCTTTAAAACAACGGGATTTATTGAAAATTACTCTGCGTTTGCAGGCGGCTACCGGCTGGCCCGCCACTAAATAAGTTATTTATTTTAAGTCTATCACGTCAAAAGAGTAGGAGGAAAAAACTACGTAAATCCAGTGGCATAGATAAAGTTTTTTTTCTGGGGGGGGGGTTTTAAAGTATATTTATGAAACGAGTTATTGGTTAAACTAAACGTCATTTTTATTTTGAATTAGTATTAGTAATTAGTGTATTAGTGTATTACATTTACCGATTTTATAATTGGTTTTCATACAATAAAAGTGTAAATACTCGGATAATTTTCTATATACAAATGTATAACTCCCCCCCCCCCCCCCCACCGTAACTACACCACTGCGTAAATCATCAATTTTATTCTTCCGGCGAAACAAAACGTACCCTTTAAGAGCCACCTGGGGAAATGCAGCGCGCGCGTCTTCATCTTCGACCCAAATGTTCAATCCGGAAGTAGGTATTCAGATTAATTAATATCAATTACAAATTAATTTGTGAAAATAGCTCAACAACCAAAATAGAACGAAATAATATGTTAGTAATGGAATCGTTGTTCGTCCTCTGACGATTGTCATTTGCCATAGATCATATTTTGTAACCTAGGTAACCGATGGATAATTTCGCAGTGTTTTTCAAAAACTAGAACCATTTTTAAAATATATTTTACATTTTAAAAATTATTAAACAATTAAAGTGTAATACTTGGTAGTTATGTAAATAAATATAATAATAATAATTTAAATGTTGAATAAAAATATACATAATCATGTAATTATATATAATTAGAGAATATATAGGATTTATTAATTGTGCTACAAGGAGGCCAAGCCCAGATTAAGTGGTGGCAGGAGGGCCATGGCCCCAGGGCCCACAACAGATATCAAACAATAGTAGGCCCCTACCGGATTGTACCATTACTATAGCAAATTGTTCGGCTGAAAGAGCTTTTTCCAAATTAGCTCGTGTACAAACAAATATTGAACGAGCAGTTCTCAAGAAAATTTAAATAGTTTTATGGTTTTGTGTTCAGAGAGTGATGTTTTAGACGTAATTAATACAGATGATATAATTAAAATGTTAGCTTCCCAAAAAGTAAAAAAGTAATAGATAAATTTATAATTATAATTTTTTTTAGATTCTGAGTGAAGCGATGAACGTATTGTTTTACAATGATGTGTGTTTTTTTTTAGTGTCTGTCATCACCATTTAGGACAGTAAAAATGTTCATGGTTTCTTCAACAGTAACTTTTCTGATAGGAAAGTGAATCTAGTTGGTACTTAGGGGGGTCAAAAGTAAAAATAGTTAACAAAAGAGATATGAAAAACAAAAGAAAAATTAAGAAAAAATGGGAATTTTTACGCAAAATCTGTTTTCTTTTTAAAGTTCAAATCTTGACAAAATACGGAAAAATCACGAAAATTAGCAAACTTTTTTGAGTTGAGAATTGATGAAATTTTTCTTTTTCAATCTAAGATTTGAAAATGTAATACAAGATGTTTCATAAGTTTGTCTAAATTTATCAAAAAAAATTGTCTACAAGAAAGTAAAATTAATTTTTATGAGCGTTTGGAATTCATAATTTTACAACATTTGATATTCACTCGAGTGTCTAAGTACTTAAAATGTAAGTATCGAATATCTAGTATCTCGATAATCCAAATCCAAGTATCTAGTATCGTGATTTTTTAGTCAGGTCAGGGAAACATGCAGTTAGCAATGGGTGACAAAATTTAGTATTCAGTGTTAAACAGTATGTTTTAGTAGACGTAGCAAAATTGAAATTAGGCTATGTAAATAATATCTTAAATCAAAATTACTTATTGTACACATGTTGTATAGATAGTAATTAAATATTTTTAATAATGAAAAATAAAACGTACCTATTTTATTATGTTAATATTTTATCTATTGAAAGTTGTCTGTGTTCTGAAAAATAAAATTTGAACAAATATAACTCGATATCTCTAATAAATACCAAAGATTAGAATACGGGAAGCTCTTAGATTTGCTAGGGGACACTGTAATACTCCATTTTATAGTAGGTTGCCTATATAAGCCCCTTAATTTTTTTTTAGACACTGATAACTATTATAACTGATAAGTTATTAGTACAAAAGAACAAATACTTAGCTTTTTTTTTATTTTTAAATTATGTCCAATAGTCCATTAGCCTTAAGGTACTTAATATTATAGTGTTATTAGTGTTAAAATATAAAAATATATATATGGTTTATAATAAAACGTGCAATACATCATTACCATTTACCTGTATCAAGTGTATGGCTGTATGGATTATGGACACTGGATTACTAAAACAAGGTTTATTTCATAGAGTAATACTTGATGGTTAGCTTATTGTTTTTACTATAATTTGATACAGTTCTACACGGTTATACGGGTCTTAATTTGTAGACATTTTAATGATATTGATAGTTGTGAAAAAATAATTATATAATTCTCACAAAATATTGATTATCCTAACTAAAAAATATGTACAGTGAGAAATGTGTGACATAAAGATTAATACAAAATATTATTAAAACAATATAAAAAAATGTAGGTACCTACTAAATATTTACAATCATCGTACATTACTCCCTACGTTGAGCACGGCTACTAAGTTGAGTGTTAGTAATGGCAAATTTGTATATATGTATGAAATTTATATATTATGCTGACGCGATGTTGAGCTCACATCGTGTAAATAACCGACCGGGACGCCTGCGGTAGATAGTTATGATAAAGTCTACAGTGAAGTAGTCGATAGAGTCTATAATTGGTGGTTGATAGTTGGATGGTCAAGAATGAAGATTCATAATCGGCGGTCGATAGTGGAATTCGAGGACTGACAACGACCTTTATGTACAATACATCGGTTGGTAGTTGTAATAGTAGTTACTATTTTATGTTGTCTTAATTCCGCATGTAATAATTTTGAAGGTCTTTCACATAATAATGTTTCAGTGACTGCTTTTCTTTTTAAAGAGTTACTATAATTTCTTGTCTTTTGAGTACTTGTTCAGATAATGGTACATGATTATTATGGTTCAACTTAGTTTCGTAAAATATTACTTCGTCATTTCTACTTTAAAAATGCTGTACATATTTTTGTTCTACAGTTCCATCGTTGTTTGTCAAAGTCTTACATCTTTTGAAAACTAAATGTAAAACCTTTAATTATTTTAAGACGTTTTCCCCTTTTCACTAATCATGTTTCAAACTTCACATTGATCCATTCTAAGAATTACGTACAACTTGTGCAACGAGAACGAGTGTTGGAAATCTACTAAACGTTACTCGATCAAGTATATTATATACTATAGTCTGACTCAGGTCTAGTTTGCGTTATATCTTAAAATTACACAAAATAGTATATTATCTGAATATTTAGTTGTTAGATATAATCGTATCAAATATCAAACATAACAAAAGTTATAAATTACGACTTTGAAATTACAAGCTTATTTTGATAAATCATACATGATATTATGTTAGAAAATGTTTAGCACCACTTGTATGTTTATTACCTGGCTATTAGAACGTTACGAGTACTCAGACCTTTTTTCGTTTACGATAAATTTTAGGGTACGTCGGGAGGCAACTAGTATATAGTCGGGAGCAATTCGTATAAAAAACATTGATCTTTTTGATTTCGGGAGGCAACTAGTGTGCGCCATACAGTTCTTACATTTAACGGTAACGAAAATGACAAAGGTGACTTATTTCCGGGCAAAACCGGAAGGGAAAGCTAGTACATTATAATATTATGATACTATAAATTAAGGGCTTGCATTTGAAAAAAAAATTCCGTTTTATATTATTTACATAGTTAAAACATAACACGATTTTTGCGTTTATCGTTATTTAGAACAAATAACGTTATACAAGTTATGCACTTATCATTTTTTTTTTAAATTGTGTCAATACCCATTAAATTTAAAAATAATAACTAATGTGGGTAGGCAATGGACCAGGTACGGAATATAATATTATAATCAATTCTTAGATTGTTTGCATTAAATAATTAATGTTCTAAGAAACCAAGGTCTATTGGTCTATAATAAATATATTTTAAATTATTTCATTTTGCAATATAATTTGTTTAATGATATTCCTATAAATTATGTTTTGCATTATATTTTATTTTGCAGTGTTGAATTATTTTTGGCTATCGCTTTCCGTTATAATTACGTTTACAAATTTAATTTCATTTTTTGTCAAATATAACGTTTACAATCCCTAATTATAATGGTATAATATAATATACCTAATACCATTACAATATTATAATATAATAATAGTATTTTATATTTACAATAAATATAATATATTTTGTATAGTATTATGCATAGGTACCCAGGATTTTATTTCAGGGGGAGAGGAAGTTCAAAAAAATTATAATAAGTAATTTTAGCCATTCTTATTAATTAAGCAAAAATTATATTCGAAATGACGTACAGAATATTATGCTATAGTGTGTATATTATATTGTAAAAATAAAAAAATATTTTTGCTATTCAATAGGTGAAATATGTAAGTATTATAAAGTAATAATTATTGGATTATAATAAATATAAATAACGTATGAATAAAAAAAAAAATTTAGGTATAAATTATAACATAGGTATGATAAAATTATAATTTATAATAATAATTTTCTTTTTGATTTTGCCATTATAATATTCAACCCCGTATTTTGGTGAAACTGATATTTCCCAATCAACGGATAAAATAAGAGTCCAGCCCTGTTGAACGGTAATTTCCAATTTGGTTTCGAAGTAGTGTCTTTACTCTTTTTAAAGTTGAAAATGATCGTTTTACCATTGGTACGTTTAAATATATTATACGTTTATATGAAAGTAGACAAACATCGACTGACGACAGAGTATTGTACAATATATTTTGCTTTAAATCCTATACGCGATAAGTTTAGTGTAGCGATAAAAGATAAAACTTACGATCTAGTAAGTTTATAAAGGACAATCATGATTATTCTATAACAAATTTATCTTAACTTGGTTAGGTACCTATTTAATAAATGTCGTTCCACTCAGATTCTAAAAAAAAGTCGTTGATGACATTTCGTGGTGGGGGGGGGGGGGGGGCTACGTCCCTGTAGGTACCTAATTATAACATATTTTGTATTATAAAAGTTATATTGGAGCGTATTCGGTAGGGTACGTAGTACGTACTATTAAAGTCATACAAAAAATTATCATTTTTTGTACATCATTATTCATTATGAATATAATATAGTTGTTGAAGGTCTGTGATTTTTTTGGCATAAAGGTACATAAAAAATATTTGACATTTTTCACTATTCAAAAGTTTGTACGTATTATCTATTTATCTGTTTAGATTTTTAGAGTAAACAATATAAAAACTTGTGTACTATAATAGATATATTATGTTATATGATACGAAAATATTTATATTTTATTTAAAGACCTCCCGGAACTTATGACGAAAACCACCGAACGTGGTCAATGAATGTATAATGTTATATGTTATTAAATATAACGCTTACACTATAGTTATCTAAAGCGTTATCCACTGTTATTCGCTTTTTGATTTTTGCATGATAATTTTCTCTTTTTAGGCAATTTGATCAATCAAGTTTGCAAGAATAAATATAATATATTCTATCTGCCTATATGACGACAACAGAAATCTGCAAAATAATATAATAATTTATCAAATACATTTTTTTTTTATAACATACCTAATTTTTAAAAAAAAAGCAATATCACTTGAGTGAGTTATATAGACATATAGTTAAGTAACTAAAGCAATACACACCACTGATATAATATTAATTTTCCCATATTTTATTTAAATATTAGTTATTTTTATTCATACATATACTATTTATCTATTTTGTACCTAATAAATATATTTATTTCCTAGTTTCACACAATGATTTACCAATCAAAAAATTTTATTTTTGAAATTTAGTCTACCTATTAATGTATGATTTTATGTGTTTAAAACGATAAAAGTTTTAGAAATTCAATATAAAGTTTAGTTTTTTAAATATTAATAAATCTTTATAATGATATTTTCGTTAAACGGCGCGTCATTGCCATTTAAATTTTACAAGCATAAAACAAAAATTCAAATAATATATCTCTTTTAAGATTTTTAATATTTAAAAAACTAAAAAATATATTGAAATTCTGATACTTGTATCTGCTTAAAGACATAAAACAACATATTTATATGTAAAATAAAATTCAAATATAAAATTTTTAGGTTGGTAAATCGTTGTGTGAAGCAAAGAACTTTTACACCTTTAAGATATGCAACTGCGATGAGTCGGGCCCAAGGTCTTTTTTTAATTGATCATAATTTATTGAATGATGTGAGTAAAAACGTATAACCTATACCATTATTCTTAGAAATGAAGATACTTTCAAATTAAAAAAACTCATTTTTTGTGTTTTGTGCTCCTTTAAGCGGCCAAGTATGAGTGTATGTGACGTGTCCTCAATTATTAGTTATGAGAGGAAAACGCGACCGGGGCTCGCTTTTATATTGCACGTTGAAAAGGTGGGATCTTCGATAGGTTAGTTCGATCAGTCTAAGTCAGTGTCAGTGTCTGTCTGTCGATGAGCTACTACGACTGACGTCTGACACCCTCTACAATAAATTATGCCACTCTAAGTAGAGCAGCTAAAAGAAAAAAATATGAAAACAGTGATCGCTGGCTTACTATAACAGTTACTGATGATCATTGTAGATTTACAATATTTTACCAATTGTAGACAATATTACAATTAAGAGTTAGATATATATTAATGAAAACTGTGTGTGATGATTTTGATATATTATTAAATTAATGCCTGAAATATTAACATCAATGGCTAACGAGTTGTTTGTTAAGTATAAATATAATATCTAATAATATAATCTAAATATAATAAAGAGGTTACAGTTCTGCCTTCACTCGTCAACTTATTATAATCAAGAGCTATTTATCTTCCAAATTTCAAACCAACCATTTAAAAAATATGTCAATTCATGATATAGCTGATATTATTGTCAAGATTGTCAAGGAAGAGTTAAATTCTATATTTCCCTATGTATTTATCGGTATGTACTACAACAATATAATATATGCCTCACCTGAGCAATAATTTTCAAAGCTTCAACTTATAAAAAATATTTACGTAACAAAAACAGACAAGATTTTCAAGTATAGTTTTATAGAATAATATTGAAAGAAAACAAACTATAGTAAGTTCATACTAGTTAAAAACCTTGCCACACATACACGTGTTTGCTACCTACCGTAACAACCGTTAATGTGAAAATAATAACAAGAACGATTAAGAATTTGTTGACAATATAATAATATATTTAATAAATAATATCACAATGATAAACATATAAATTATATATAATATTATTTTAAAAAGTAAATTCAAATAACTTATAAACAATTATTTTTTATATGTATTACGATAACGTACCCTACGGCGTATACATAGTTACATAATTATTATATATGTCAAAGAAATGCTTATATTACTAATGAAATGGGTTTATAACAATAGCTAAGGATTGAAAATTGAAAACAAGGCTCTTAGGATCCACGTAAATAGGTTAATAGGATAATTGAATTATAACAAAATAATAATTATCATCGTCATCATTCGTTTAAATATCTAATTTTTTCCAAATTTGAATTTAAAACGTCTCTAAGAAAATATTGTGTTAAAATATTTTTTAGATTTTTTTCTTATTATTACAGTATTAACTATACTTGAGGAACCTTGTTTTAAATGTTCAATATTTTTTATTTCACAACCATAAATAGTTCATTATGTTTAAACTTTCTGCGAAGATATTAGAGAACTAAATGTTGACTAATGTTTAATTTTACTAATAATCGTATTTTGTCGTAAAGATATTTGACATTTATCATTTTACCTTTAAGAAAAAATTTAAATATTTATACTTTCGTTTGAGTTAACCTTAAATTACTTATATTTCAAAGCATGTTCTTTTTTATTTTTCCTGTTAAAAACACGCCTAAAACTATATCAGTTTACAAAAAATGTTTCATAAAGATAGGTCATAATGGTTAAAAATTAAAAAATGTGGATAAGTGGATATCGCTCTGCTGTACAGTAGGTTACAAGTGGGTCACTGTAATTGATGGTGTTAAATTTGAATTCAATGATATAATATTATTGTATAAGAAATCGATTCTGAGCGAAAACGATCAGTCAGCCTATGATATTACCAAGTATATTTGATGATATTATTGTGAATAAAGTAATTTATTTATAACCTATTTACTAGGAGCCTTATTTTAAATTTTCAATCCTTAGCCATAAAAGTTAAACATTTTATACATTTTTAACTACAAAATAATTAATAAATTATAAATTTGATAAATGTTGTCGAAATTTGAACTTTAAATGCTTATAAAAAAAAATTGTGCCTATGTATTTTTAATATTTTTCAACAGCTATTAGAACGATATATTATCAAGAGCCTTATATTCAATTTTCACGCTTTTTACCCAACAAAAATTTGTTTATTGATATTTATAGAAAAACAAACTAAAAAATTTAAAACCGACAATGTCCGTAAACAGCTCAAAAAAATCAAATTATTTTCAAATTTTATGGTGTATAGAAAATGCTAATATAAGCAATCAGTCAAAATTTCATGTCCCTACGGTCATTTATTTTAGAGTTACACCAAAACTCGCTTTGAAAACTACTGGGAAATTTATACTTTTGACCCTCCAAAGTACCAACTAGATTCACTCTCCTGTCAGAAAGTTACTGTTGAAGAAAATCCAAGCATTTTTACTGTCCTAAAAGGTGATGAGTGATGACAGACACAAAAAATAAAAAAATAAAAATAAAAACACACATCATTGTAAAATCAATACATTCATCGCTTCGCTCAGAATCTAAAAAATATTTAAACAAACACTATTGCAACAGTATAGTTTGATGGGGGAGGGGGGGACGAAGCATGTTATAACCTGAAAAAAATTTAAGCTTGATTAATTATTATAAATACAATTTAATTAGATTTTTTTAAATCTAAGGTTTTAAAATGTAATACAAGATTCCTCATAAGTTTGTCTACCTTTAACAAAAAAAAAAATGTCTATAAGAAAGTCAAATTAAATTTTTATGAAAGTTTGAAATTCATATTTTTACAACATTTGATATTAACTCGCTTTCTTATGTAACGATTTTCTTATTTTGTTGTAATTAGAAAACGTATGACTGTAGATACTTAAAAATTTCACTGAATGTTTTTATTAGCATTTTCTATACTCCATAAAATTTTGAAAATAATTTGACTCTTTTTGAGCTGTTTATGGACATTGTCGGTTTTAAATTGTTTAGTTTTTTTTCTATCATGTCAATAAAATTTTATTTTTGGGTAAAAAAGCGTGACAATTTAACGCAAGGCTCCTAATATATTGTTATATTAGCAGTTGAAAAATATTAAAATTACATAGTTTTTTTTTTATAAGCAATTTAAAGTTCGAATTTCGATAAAATGTATCAAATTTAAAATTGAAAAATTATTTTGTAGTTAAAAATGTATAAAATGTTCAACTTTTATAGCTAAGGATTGAAAAATATTGAAAATTATTATTTTATTCACAATAATATTATCAAATATACTTGGTAATATCATACGCTGTCTGACCGTCTTAGCTCAGGCCTCCCACGCCTCGCCGAGAAGCATTTATCAATTAACGAATTAGAAAAAAAAAAACTATTTTAACCTAGTGACTTATATTATTCTTATATTCATATTTAATTATTATTTAAATTTTTCAACTTTCCGTCTATCCGTTTTCTATATTATTATAATAATATAATGATTAGGCAAGAGTTCGATGGAATGATTACCTATAGTCCCCCTGATTATGATTTTGCCACCCCAACAATTTTCCTTATTGATTTAAATACGCCGTCTATGGGGTATTTTAATTTAATAGTTTTGTCAGGCGGGCTGGAGCATCTCCAGAATTTTAACCATAGTTAAGTATGACTTATACGATATACAATATTCATACCATTATGTAAAGAATAATGCTACTATTCAGCACATTTCACATGATTTATATTATTGTTATTAGAGTTTGTTTATTTGACATTCGAATGTAGTCATCGGCGTAGGCAGACCTCTGAGTCTGGTATAGCTAAATTCAATCTGATCAACCACCCTCTGGTCATGGCCAGACAAGAAAAAAAAATATCTAGACATTTTCACTACAAACTTTTAAGTGACCCTTTTTTTGGTGACTGGAAAATGTAAACAATCACTTTTCATTATTTCACATACACACAATTCATCAATATTGATTTAAAATTTTAACCAAATATAATCTAATAAAACAATTTATTCAAAAACGTTTAAAATATAATATATAATACTAAAAATTGTCAATTAACATTAATATTTATTTATTGTTATAAAATTATTCGTGGTAAATCGATTTTACGGCTATTAGTTTATGAGATAAAAATATTTAAAGTTTAGATGAGCGGAGAAGTGGACATAAATTTCGCGGGCTAACCACTCAACTCCGCGCATTTCAATTTAAAATACTTATAACGCATAAGCTACTCCTATTAAATTAAATTTGTATGTATCGAAATACTTAGAAAAATATTCTGCTTTGGAATATGAAATTAAAACTATGTTGTCATTAAAAAAAATTAAAAATCAAAAATTAGAAGGATAAAAAATATTTAAGAATATAATTTTTTAATAACAAAGTTGTTTTGTAAACGACTTGAAACTATGTAAAATAATATTTTCAAAAACAATTACACTTTTTGAAATAATGATTGTTCAATTTTAAATGAATCACCCTGTATAGTCTCTCGGGTAAACACAAACGTTTAAAAACTAAAAGGGCTATACCTCCTTTTAGTCATATTTTCATAAGATACCAATCCATTCACGTAAAAAAAAAATCTCAGTTGGGGCTAAAGCCCAATCAACCCTACCCGTGCGCACGCCTATGGACGTAGTTCGAGACGTTTACACTTTCCATGTACGTTGATTATAATAATAATAATAATAATACTATTATTATAGCTGGAACACGTAGCCGAAATACGCATTTGTCATCCCGATAATAATTGTTACATACATATCGACCTCGTTCCGAACTTGCGACGATTGAAATAATAATAATAATAATAATAATAATAATAATATTGCAGGAACACGTAGGTCGTAGACGAATATACGCACTTCTCATCCGGATGATAACGCCTCGTTGCGATGTCAATACACAAACAATAATAATAATAATACAACTTTCGGAAAACGGAAATACTAGTATTTGACAAAAACGATTTTTTTGTAATCATTTTATCAAAAATAAATAATCACGTTGACTTATGTACCTTCTTACTTCAAATGTTGACCAAAAATCTATCAAATTGTACAGTAATTAATCATATTAAAAATGTTTTTTCCGGTTAAAACATACTTTGCCCTTTTCGTCTACGGCAAATTATAAATATTAAAGTAAGTGGAATGTAATAAGAATACGCAAGTGCTAACCGGGTAGGTATCTGCCCATAAAAAGAGTGCAGTGATTAAAAAAAAACAGGTCCGGCGAAACTGTTTTTGTTGGATTATATCAACTATAATTAATAATTTCTGGTTACAATATAACTGCAACCATATCAGTTAAATCGTATAAATATTAGTGAAAAACAACTAGAAACAAGCAAAATTATTACTATTATTTACAAAATTAAAAATTGCATAATCATGACTAAATTTATAAAATATATTGTTAAAACCTATATGGGTTAGGTTAGCCATAGAGCGTATATAGTCGTATATTGGTATTTTAATAAAAGTAGATAATATAAGTATCTAATTAAATTGTAATTATAATAATTAATCAAGCTTAAATTTTTTTCAGGTTATAACATGCTTCGCCCCCCCCCCTCTCTCTATACTGTTGCAATATTGTTTGTTTAAATATTTTTTAAATTCTGAGCGAAGCGCGATGAATGTATTGATTTTACAATGATGTGTGTTTTTATTTTTATTTTTTATTTTTTGTGCCTGTCATCACCTTTTAGGACAGTAAAAGTGCTTGGATTTTCTTCAACAGTAACTTTTCTGATAGGAAAGTGAATCTAGTTGGTACTTTAGAGGGTCAAAAGTAAAAATTTCCCAGTAGTTTTCAAAAGCGACGAGAAAAAAACAAAAGAAAAATTAAGAAAAATTGGGAATTTTTACGCAAAATCTGTTTTCGACTGATTGTTTATATTAGCATTTTCTATACACCATAAAATTTGAAAATCGTTCTTGTTATTATTTTCACATTAACGGTTGTTACGGTAGGTAGCATAGGGTTGCCATTCGTCCCGATTTCGCCGGGACACTACCGGTTTTTACTACAGAGTCCCGATATTTTTCATTTCCCGGCCGGGACGTGGATAAGTACCGGTTTCTTAAAATAAGTCCCGAATTGTTCACGTGTGAATAACAAACAATAAAAAATTGTCGGAAATTTCCGAGATAGCCGAGGACCGATAATTTTACCGATAAAGTTTCATATTGACATAGCGTATACAATTTATAGAAATAACGATTAGTCGTATATTATAGTCATATATTAGTCTTCACTCTTCAGTCATACGTATTTAGTATTAAATTACTTTGCTGTGTTCTGTGTTGTAGTTACTAATTTTTATTTTTATGCTATTCTACGTATTATTATTTTAAACATCATGGCTCCAAAACAATTATGCAGCTTCACTGACAAACTCCAAAATGAATTTCCATTCATTAAAAAGGTAAAAACCGACAATAATTTTTAAATCATTTAAAGAGAATAATATTGATTATTCTATGTTATTAAAAATTGTAGAATTTGCATTTGCATTGCCTGGATCTAACGCTGCAGTGGAGAGAATATTTTCATTGATGAACAGTTGTTGGACAAAGTCACGAGGTAATTTATGCATCAATACAGTAGAAGCTACTTTAGTCATTAAGACTAATTTGGAAAATCAACCATGCCAACAATTTTATGAAGACATTTCGAAAAATAAAGATTTGATCATTCGAGTTCATAAAACTGCAAAATATTCAACAACAAATCAAAAATCAGAAACGGAAACTTCTGGATCTCAAACATGAAAAAATTCGAAAAATGAAGTTAGATGAAATCGATGATGAATAATGATGCATATTTAAACAATACACATATTAGTAAATAAGTAAAACCACTCTGTTTTAAATTAAAAACTGTGTACCTAATTAATTTTTTTCGATTATTTAAAATTATATTTATGAATAAGATAATAATAATACTATTATTACATTTTGTGCTATTTCTAATTTTTTACTTTTTTATTTATTATAAATTATAATATAATAAAAATATTAAATAACGTTGGACTAAAAAAAGTATTATTAAAAATTCCAAAGAATGTGTTTTAGGGGGGGGGGGGGTATTATAGTGTCCCGACTTGTATTTTTGTATAAATGGCAACCCTAAGGTAGCAAACACGTGTATGTGTGGCAAGGTTTTTAACTAGTATGAACTTACTATAGTTTGTTTTCTTTCAATATTATTCTATAAAACTATACTTGAAAGTCTATCTTGTCTGTTTTTGTTACGTAAATATTTGATAAATAAATGTCAAATTTTTTTTATGTACCTACGTTTATGCAAGAAAATCACAGACCTTCAACAACTATATTATATTCATAATGAATAATGATGTACAAAAATGATAATTTGATGTATGACTTAAATAGTACGTACTACGTGCCCTACCGAATACGCTCCAATATAACTTTTATAATACATAATATGTTATAATTAGGTACCTACAGTGACGTAGCCCCCCCCCCCCCCACGAAATATCATCGACGACTTTTTTTTAGAATCTAAGTGGAACGACATTTATTAAATAGGTACCTAACCAAGTTAAGATAAATTTGTTATAGAATAATCATGATTGTCCTTTATCAACTTACTAGATCGTAAGTTTTATCTTTTATTGCTACACTAATCTTATCGCGTATAGGATTTAAAGCAAAATATATTGTACAATACTCGCCTGTCGTCAGTTGATGTTTGTCTACTTTCATATAAGCGTATAATATATATAAACGTACCTATGGTAAAACGATCATTTTCAACTTTAAAAAGAGTAAAGACACTACTTCGAAACCAAATTGGAAATTACCGTTCAACAGGGCTGGACTCTTATTTTATCCGTTGATTGGGAAATATCAGTTTCACCAAAATACGGGGTTGAATATTATAATGGCAAAATCAAAAAGAAAATTATTATTATAAATTATAATTTTATCATACCTATGTTATATTTTATACCTACATTTTTTTTTTATTCATACGTTATTTATATTTATTATAATCCAATAATTATTACTTTATAATACTTACATATTTCACCTATTGAATAGCAAAAATATTTTTTTATATTTACAATATAATATACACACTATAGCATAATATTCTGTACGTCATTTCGAATATAATTTTTAATTTTTGCTTAATTAATAAGAATGGCTAAAATTACTTATTATAATTTTTTTGAACTTCCTCTCCCCCTGAAATAAAATCCTGGGTACCTGTGCATAATACTATACAAAATATATTATATTTATTGTAAATATAAAATACTATTTTTATATTATAATATTGTAATGGTATTAGGTATATTATATTATACCATTATAATTAGGGATTGTAAACGTTATATTTGACAAAAAATGAAATGAAATTTGTAAACGTAATTATAACGGAAAGCGATAGCCAAAAATAATTAAACACCGCAAAATACAACATAACGCAAAACATAATTTATAGAATATCATTGAACAAATAATATTGCAAAACGAAATAATTTAAAATTTATTTATTTAAAAGGTCTATTGGTTTCTTAGAACATTAATTATTTCATGCAAACAATCTAAGAATTGATTATAATATTATATTCCATACCTGGTCTATTACCTACCCACATTAGTTATTAATTTTAAATTTAATGGGTATTGACACAATTTTTTAAAAAAAAAACGATAAGCGCATAACTTGTATAACGTTTTTTGTTCTAAATAACGATAAACACAAAAATCGTGTAATGTTTTAATTATGTAAATAATATAAAACGGAATTTTTTTTTTCAAATGCAAGCAGTAGTATGAAATAGCCGGTTTTGGCTCCCCCCGCTTCACCTTCCTCCCACCATGTCACAAGCATACTTCCCCCTCCCCCACTCCCTCAGACAATACTGCGCTTCCCACTAAAGTATAAACTCCATACATACTATAGTATATACCTATATATATATATACTCATGTATATACTCTATACATACTATAGTATATACCTATATATATACTAAAGTATATACGCTATACCTATATATAGTAGTACCATTTATATACACATACTACTTAGCTGTTTCCCCCTTCCTCCCTCTTTCACGCCTACACATACTCCTCGTATATATATGTCCGGATAATCACGCCATCGCGGTTCGTATGTATAACAGCCGATTTTTTACGTCGCCTTTACTCGTTGATGGGACATATTCTGTCGATTATAACCGATCCACCGGTTAAAAGCCGCAAGAATCTGTTACTCCGGGACGAGACGATCACACTGTCCAAAATTAGTTATCGCGGCAATAATATGCTGGTAATCGAATCCCACCACCAACAAGGACGCCGTTTATTATTGAGCAGACGAAATCTATTAAAGCTCCAAGACATGCAATGGATTATCAACGAGGTTATCGCCCAAAAATCTAACATTATACGTCACATGGTGGGCACGGTTGGGCGTTAAATCGCTCATAATAATGTTTCTGAAAATCGACGTAATTCTGGTAGAACACGGTGAACAGATTTTTATCGAAACTTACGTTGAAATCTTCATACGGGTATTCGACTGAGTTAATATAATATGCTTTGACGTTTGTCAGCGAGCACGCATCGTAGTCGACGTTATAACCGTCTGCCACGGTACCAGGTACATTCATGAGAAAAGCTATTATTAAGCACCTAGGTCTCTCTAATACCTGTGAGCATGTTTTCACCATCCAAGAGTGTTTGCTCGTCTGTGGTAAGTTGGGGTACTCACACAACTCCCAGTTCCTAAAAGCACAATTTAGCATTTTTTTGCTATCAACGATTTTCAACAGTTTCAATCTCTCTCGATCGTCGACTTTAATAACAGTTATTTTCCACGACACTCGCATCAGCTGTACTCTGACTTCTTTCACCAGAGTCTTAAATGACGTGCTAGAAATTTCCAAAGTAACAAATAAAAAATTACTATTTGTTTGCGATCAAGCGTAAAAATTACTCGATAATTATTATCGAGCGTCAGCGAATCGTTTTTTTTTTTTATTATTACGATTAATTTTTTTATGAACAGCTGTGACGTGTTGTAGTGTGTGCCTGTCAACGGTCGCGGCTTTAATGCGTGCCTCACCACTGTTCACAGCATATTTACCGTCATTAAATTTCAAGCCCATTTTTTATAAGCAGTCTGATGTTTACAGCTTCGCTGCGAAAATTAATTGATTTCCCGTTTTGATCGGTCAATGAAACTCGTACGAAATTAATCGTATTTGTTTTCAGTTTATACAACACACTATATTTAGGTATTTCAACTATTTTATAACCGGGTGGCACGATCGGATAAAATGCATGTATCGTATGCGATTGCCTTCCGTTGTTGAATGAGCCTAAAGCCAAGTTACATTCGAATTTTATCGTATTAACGTTCATAATTTTCACTACGCGATCGGACTCGTGTCTATGATACGCTTATCGAAGCCTAATAACGACGCGATGCTATCTTCGACGTTTAAATCGATATCACTATTACAATGCATAGTACATTTCAATGTGCTGCTATTAGTCGACAAACTGAAATAATGCACGCCGATGTCCTTTAAGAGTTCACGTATTTTAGTTTCTAAAACAATTATTTCATAACACCCAGTAGGTATTTTAATCTTAGTTATCTCGAACTGTTCACCGTGAATGATATGCAGAGTATCGCACCCAGTCTCGACGTTAGGTATTGAATTATATGTTTGCATGCTTAGAAGCCCGATTTCAGATTTGTTACCAACTTCTATGGGTGGGAAAAAATGATATTCTAATTGGGAGCTGTTTCCGCACAGTGATAGTGTCTGAGACGGCATGTTGTCGACGATAATATTACAATATATATATATATATGTGTATATATTTTTTAATAATTATATAATTATTGTTTATCGGTTAAAAATTTCAAACATAAATGTCCACAGTTGAATTTATTGTATGCTTGATGACGTTCATAATTATATTCAATAACACAGCCTTTGAAATACTTCACTAATTGTGGCGGCGGGCGAAGGTCTCCGTAGCTGTCGTAATAAAAAACTGATTTCCCGATTTTTTTTATAACACACCCAATGCGTGCCTTTATTTTTTTCAAAGTCGAGGTTAACGACCGCGCTTTCCGTGTGATTAGGTCCGGCGGTGGGCAACCTGTCTATGCAATATACACTTCTGAAATGACGTATTTTCTTAAATTTAGCGTATTTAACAATTTCGAAATCATAAAGAGCGCGATTGGGTAAAATCAGTTTTTTGTTCTCGACGATTTTCTAGCAGTATTTGTTTTTGCCGATTTGCGCCGACTTTTTATTTTTTAATTTTGTCGATGATATTTTTTTCCTTTTAACAGCGACCTTCTTAAGTCCATTACCGATGCTTTTGCGCGAACCACGAACACTCGATTTCCGGGCAATAGTATACGAACCCAAACCACTTTTATGTGGATTTAGATACATGCCTTTGCCTAATTGTATAGGCGATCCGCTGTTCGATCTAATACTGCGTATTGTCTTCACGATGTAGACACCCCGCCCGCCAGCGAACCCAACGCCGAAAGTCCAGCCAATATAGGAATTAACGCTAGCGCTCCACCGATTTTGGGGACTTTGATAACACGAGGTAGTTTATTTTTATTTTTCCTCGATCGAACGCCCTTGTTTGTTTTCACATGTTTTCGTGCAACACATACCGCAGATTTAATTAATTTACTCATGTTCGGCGTCGACGGGCACGTTTTAATCGATTTTTTGATCGCTTTTTTGCACGCACCGACAATATTACCGAACCCGCATCCAGCACCAGTTTTACGTTTAGCCTTCATACCAGTGGTTACAAGCCACGCGGCAGCTTTTTCCTTATAACCAGCGTCTTTCGCGCCCACTCTGCTCCAAGCTCGTTCTTCCAAAATACTGTCGGCCGCACTACGTTCGGATAAGGAATTACTTTTCTCGTAAGCTATATCGTGGTCTCTACACGGAGAATCTAGACCGTTTATGCCGGTCTGTCCGAGAGCAAGTCTTTTTCCTAAATTAGTCCCAGGTCCGCAGTACTGATAACCTGGTAAATGTAATTTGAATGGTAAACTATTTATTATTGGACTACCGCTATTGGACTTGACCTTCCGACGTGGTAACATTGTATGGGCACATCGCACGGTCAGCACGCGTATTTATACAATGTGATTCATCAGGCAAGACATAAAACTCAAAGTGGATAATATCGATCCGTTATCGCTATGCAATAGCGATATCGAGAAGCTACCGCCTAAGCATGGGCCGCTGTTTCCGAATTCTATCAGGGCGTTGATTGTAGGACCGTCGTTGTGCGGGAAAACGAATCTTATTTTCACGTTATTGGTTCACGAGAACGGGATCAAATTCGAAAATGTATATATTTATTCGAAAACACTGCATCAAGCCAAATATATTATCATGCTAGATAAGATTTTATGCGACGTTCCGTTTATAAGTTTATTCAAAATCAATGACAACGAGACGGTGATATCGCCCGAGAAAGCTCTACCAAATTCAGTTTTCCTATTCGACGACGTGATAACAGAGAACCACAATATCATTCGATCGTACTTTTCGAGATCCAGGCATAATCTAATAGACGTGTCTTATTTAGCCCAATCGTATTCACGTGTACCGAAACAATTGATTCGGGACAATGCTAATTTCATAGTTTTATTCAAGCAGGACGAAATGAACCTGAAACACGTTTACGACGAACATTGCTCGGGTGATATCAAATACAACGAGTTTAAAGATTTTCGCATGACGTGTCGGCGTGGCGGTAGATTTGAATTTATTGTCATCAGCAGTGAACACGAGCGTGATAACGGTCGCTATAGACCCGGGTTCGACACATATGTTATTATATAATAAGCCGGTACGTCGAAGTATAACACATTTGCCCGGTACCACGGGAAAGGTAAACAACTTGCCGTCGGTGTCCCCGGCGTCACCGTCGTTATTGGCGGATATTATTCAACCGAGAATGAATATAAAAAAAAAATATCATGCGCTGAAAACCGGCTGTTTTGAAACTGAATCATTAGTAAATAATACACTCAGTTCTATTATCGATCCTCTTAATAAAATACGCGACAATATCGATACCCCCCGCACGCATTTATCGGTGCATCAGCCACAACCCCCGCCCGCGTCATCGTCATCGCGGCAGTCATCACCGCGATCGCTACAGGATGTCTATAAAAAACATTCCACCGCCTCATCATCTAATACTTTAAAACTAATACTTTGCATTTTAAAAACCGGTACATGCATAGTTACCTTTGCTAAAAGTTAATATTTTCGTTTAAATATCTTAAAAACTGTATTCTTAGAGCCACACTCATCAGCTAAATAATATAACAACTATACTATCATTACAATTGTCACTGATTTTCATCACTATACCTGTCTCGAAATACACAAACCTATAACACCTAGGTCAAGAATAAAGCATTGATTTTCAAATTAAATATAAGTACACTATATTTTTTTGATTACAGGGAATTTATTTTTATGTTTTTTTGTTAATGTTTCGAATTTTGTTAGCTATAAGTATTACAATTTAACATAGAAAACTGTAAATGTCGAATATATTATGTATACCTAACGTTTATGATGATAATTATATGTGTGTTTATGTGTTTTTATTGAAATTACGACATTCGTATATGCATTTCTATACACGATAACATTTTCAAAATATTTTGATTTGTTTTTAACTTGTTTTGAACATTTTCAGTTTCCAATTATATTAGTTTTTTTTTCTATGAATGTCAGTAAAAATTAATTTATTAGTCGGGTAAAAAGCTTGAAAATGTAATACAAGGCGCCTACTTTATTGTTATAATAGAATTAAAAAAATTTTAAAAATCCTTAGTCACAATTTTTTTTTATGAGCATTTTAAAGTTCATATCTTGAAAAATCACAAAATTTAGCAAATTATTTTGAGTTGAGATTTCATAAAAAAATTTCTTTTTAAATCTAACATTTGAAAATGTACTACAAGATTACCCATACGTTTGTCTAGCTATACTAAAAATAAAAATATTTACAAACAAATTAAATATTTATGAGTATTTAAAGTTCATATTTTTACAACACTTTTATTTCATTTCTCATGTAGCGGCTTACTACGGCTCACAATAATATCATCAAATGTTCTTAGTAATATGTTATGTATATAGTATATACATAATAAAAACCCTTATTATAAATAATATAATAATATCATACTGCCCACAAATTAAATGACCTCATTCGAAGCAGACGTAGTATTTACTTTCTCGCCAAGTACTCGTTATCGTGGTCAGTCTCGAAAGAGTAAGACTTTGTCTGTGTTAGGTAGGGATCTCACCCTTGAACATCCAGTGCTCGTTATCGTGGTCACCAAAAGGAGAATTTAAACAAGCTCATACAGCAGGTGTTGATAACTACTAACTCGTTTTCTTATACAATGATAATATTATATCATTGAATTCGAATTAAATACTATCCATTACAGTGACCAACTTTTAACCTACTGTACACTAGAGCGACACCCACTTAACCACCTTTTTTATATTACAACCTATATCATATATATATGTATTTATAATATTTGTTTAGTACCTACCTACATACTAATTATTAAAAACAACTTAGTACCTATACATAAGATAGCTCTACAAATATTTACTATACATATGTATATATTTATGTATTATATTTAATCGTATAACTAAGTATCATAATTTATAATTATGCATATAGCATTAAACTGATGACATTTACATGCACATTTGTACATAATATACCTACTCCAAGCTTGGTCCTACATACAAAATGGTCGTAAATAACACGTTTCGTGTTTATATTATTAGCGAGATGTATTTTGTATTTCTTGACTAAAAAAATTACAAACAATTAAAAATTATTTTATCGGACATAATATAATTATCAATAGTCATTAAAACTACTTAAAACAAATGGTGATCGCACGCAAGTATTTTCAAATTTTAATAATAATTGTAATATTCTTACAAGGTAGGTACATTGTAAATATTTATATTAAAACTTTTTTAAATGATTTATATTGGTGCCTATATTATAAATATAAAAAAAATATATTTAGTGTGTGTATTGTGTATGTTGTGTTCTATAGTATTATACTATTAGATACTCTGCAAATAAATAAAACGTATTTTCAATAGAATATTTAAAGAAAATATGTAATTGTTTAGTTAGAAGTTTATTTAGAGATAATATAATAGAAAATTTAAGTAATTTAAAACCATTTTATTCAAACATTCTGTCGTATACACCGATCACAGCCGTACACAAATAAGCTAAAACTTATATTAAAACTTTGACGTCCAGTGGCGATCAAAGTGGCTTAATACAAAATTCACAAAATCAAAAATGTATAAAATACTTAACACGTGTTCATGAATTATAAATTAATATGAATATAATATATACAACAACCAACAAGGAGACCATGTATAAGCTAATATATTCTCAAATGTGATGGCATATCAAATATTACTGCCCCATAAACATTCACTAAACTTTTCGTCCACGGTTCCAAGATCCAGGTATTGGTTTTAGGGTCATAGATTTCTACAGAATCCAAAAATTCATCAGATCCGCCAATAACATACAACAAACCCTTAAATGTCACAACACCTATATTGAAAATTCAATTTAAATTCAATAAGTTCATTAGAAAGATTTTCTTAAAAAATTAATATTTATAGTTACTTGAATTGAATCTGGACAAGTGCATATCTTTGATAGGAGACAAAACTTTAGTAATTGGTGAATAGGTCTCAACACTTTTAAGATACACTGAACTTCCGAGTTCCTGACAGGCACCACCAATAGCATACATTACACCGTCTAAGACTCCTATAACAGGGGCACGGCGTTTTGTAGACATTTGTGTGACTGGTGTCCACGTGTCAAGGCTGGGATTATAGCATTCAAACCAGGGTCCCCTCTCTCAGTAGACATATTAGATATTAATCGCCATTCTTGAATACTCCTGTCAAAACCTCTGCACTATTTGAATAATCAAAACCAAGTGCACCGTCAATCTATCATTTAATATTATTATAAATACAGGGTGTATCAAACAGTACTGACATATGGAATAACTTTTTTGGTATTCAATATTTTTTTATTTTTATTTTTTTGTATTATTTGTAGACGCTTGCGCTACATGTTTTATATAAAAAAAAAATTTTTACTTTTTTAATTCTGAAAATAAAAAATTTTAAATTTGACAAAATATGTATTAGAAAAATTCAAAATAGCCAATTTATAAACCCGATTTTTAGAAAAATTTTTATGGTTCAAATATTTATAAAAGTGTTACCGTTAATTTTCTAAAATTTATTTAGTTTTTGGAAATATGAATATTTTTTTTCTTTATCATACTAAAGTAATCAACAATCATCAATCATCACTGTTACTAGTATCATAGAACAATATTATAGAAGCGAAACTCGATCAGCTGATTGGAGTTTTGTTTCCCTATGATATCAAGTCTGAACCTCCGAAAAACATGGAAACGTTTCCCGTACCAACATGATGTTAGACCCAAAGTCACCCGTATTAAGTAAACGTTTCTGCTTGTTTCCCGTAGGCATTTTCGTCAGTAATAGCAATCGGTATAGTTGAATTATTCGAGTGCTAATAAATTAATTATTATATTCTTAAATCTTAACTGTTATTATTTTAATAAGCTTGTTATTATTATTCAAAAATTCTCGTTATTGTGTTATTAATGTAGCACACCAATTCACCATTCATCATTTTAACGTCCATCAAATTTGAGGATTTGTTTCATGTGTACAAACACTGGAGTACTTGAAACTGTGAATGCATTATGGATTATTCATGACAAATTTAATTTGTCATTGGATTATTTATGTATTGCTCACCAAAATAAAATCAGTATCTCACAATGCAAGAGTGACACAACGCATAAATGTTAAAATCGGTCACATACAGAATAAGGTATCATAATATGTTGCTTAACGACAGAATATTTGCAAAATAATTTCCACGTGGTTTCTGAAGAAATGTTCCACAAATTAAATTGTTATACATTTCTAAGGAATTAATCACCATCACGGCATCACTTACAAAAACAAAATAAGCTAAACTACGTTACCACACTGCAAGACGTAAGTGTACATAATAGTTATATTTTTTCGGTGGTTGTCGATAGGATGTCCGCAATTTAAATTATTTTGACAATAACATCAAAAAACTATTTATGGGTACTAAACAACTATAATACATTATAATCTTTGATGAAAATACTACAAAATTAATGAGCTATATGTACTTAAAAATACATTTAACTAAAAAATAAATAATTTGATATTTTTTTTTTATTTAGGAAATAAATGTTGTTTTCTCCGAAACTCTTTAAATGCGAGTAAATCAATCAATAATAACAGTCAAATTTGAATATATTTTGACTATATTTCCCAATTGGATCAGCAAATGAAAATTTATATTTTTTGATCATGTACTGTGTACATTTAAATAAGTATCGAATAATAAATACTTATGTTGTACATTTTTAAACAGACTACACAATAGATAAGTAAGTACCAATATTTTTAACAATAAAATAATTAAATCTAATAATTATAGTACCCCTCTTTTTACAGTAGCTTTTATGAAACATGAAATATCAAGTTGGACTACCTTTTTTGTAAATTATGCAGACGAAACTTTGGTTGTATATTTTAAGTAATTAGGTTAAGTTATTGAATTGTAATGAAATAACTAAGACTCATGAGTCACAATAGAGATTTTTTTACATTTAAAATGGATAATTTAATATTTTTCTATTATGAAACTCTATGCTATATTTGAAGAAATGTATAACATGACATACCAGTTTTTTCTCATTCTCAAATTCAGATACATAGTGACTGTTCTCATTTTTTAGCTTTTGGGACTTGGTTTTATGAATGACAATTCTGTAAATAATTATTTTATGTTCATGTAGCATTGTAGGATTTACACTGTGGTTTAGTATACATATAATCATATTTTATACAAAAATCACCTTAACAAAAAGTTATCTAAAATATTTAAATTGTACATAGATGACATAAAGTGTCCCGTTAACAAATTTAAGAACTATTTATACAACATTCATAGCCCTCAAAATAAATTGTAATCTACAGTAGTAAATATAAAAAGTGTAACAGAATGACCTGACAAATAAAAATTAAAGATTGATAATAGTTAAAACATACAACAAAAGTTATTAAAATGCCAGGAATAATAAATAATTTAAGAAATATATTTTATTTATTTATTCCTTAAAAATATTGATATTTAAAAAAAATATTGTAAAAAATAAACTATTTCACTTAAATAAACATTTTTATCTTCAAAATTAGACAAAGTGTTAAACTGTACTTGTAGCATGAGCATTTATAATTAATGATATACATACATATTATGTATTGATGTATACATATAAAAAAAAGTGGTAAAATATTGATTAGAACCAAAGTTATTTCATGTGTTAGGTTATTATGTTACACTTCGTTGCTACTTATGTTCATTTAATTTTAATTAATTTATGTTGAGTTCTGGACATGTCAAGTGTTAATATTTTTTGTTAGATGTGGACATACCCAAATTCTGCAAATATTAGCATTACGGAAATTTGTCTATATTCTAATGAAACTATTGATAACTAATGTGTTCATTACTTTTAATAAATTATTATTAAATTAATGTCCATTATTTTAGACTACATTTTATTTTAAGTTTATAAAACAATTCATTATAACTATAAATGAGAGACAGAGGTATCTGAAGTCTAAAACTAAAAAAAAAAAAAATTTTAAAAAGTGTTTGATAAGATTTTTATTTATTCACTATTTTTGGGCCAACATGAAGGAGGTGAATAATGAATGGCTTGTCCTTTCTTCCTGTCATATGTTGGACACCTGGGTATATTCTAAAATATGACAAAAACAAAATAATTATTTTAGTTGAAAGAAATGATTTGTTAAAATCAAATTTCACATTTTTATTTTACCTTATTTCCACCTTGCCAGTATTCAAATCTAGCTTTAGCTTTCCGTATTATATATTTGTCCTCTAATGTCTGGTTTTGAACAGATATATTTCCCAGAATGTCCTTAAATTTGCTATGCAATGGACACCACCATTCAACACAATTCTAAGTTTAGAAAAAACATAAAAAATACAAAGTATTAACATACCTAATTATAAAATTATGAAAATATTACTATCTTACTTCACGCATCTCTAATGAATTGTCAGTGCTTTTGTTCTCGGTCGACTGAGTGGATTCATCCAACTTTAAATTACTCATTTGGGTGCATACTAATTTTTCCAACAATCCAACCCTGGACCCTCTTCAAATTCGGAAAACAATGTGGATACAGCAAGATGGTGCTCCTGCTCATAACGCAAAAGTAGTAATAGATTACTTGAACCAGCATTATCCACAAAGCTGGTTAGGTACCCGTGGTCCACTGGAATGGCCTCCACGGTCTCCTGATTTGACTCCTTTAGATTTTTTTTTATGGGGTTACTTAAAAGATAACGTTTATTCAGAACAGTCTACTTCTCTGAATGATTTAAAAGAGCGTATCACTAAAGCATGTAAAACAGTTACATCAGAAATGTTAAAGTCGGTCACTTCGTCAATATTAGAGCGATATGAAAAATGTACAGAAAACAATGGTGGGCATTTTGAAAATTATTTAAAATAGATATAGCACAGAATAATAATATAAGGTACCAACTGAATTAACTGATTACTGAACTAATTATTGTAAATATTGTTGATCCATATTGTTTGTTATTGTTTTATTATTGTTATATTAATTCTATTAAACCACTTTAAACGTAGTAACATAAAAGTTATTTTTTTTCTATAACCTAACCAGTAATTATCTCAGTAATGCTCTTATCTATCTCTATGCATTAGCAGCAAGCTGCCGATGGCCGGTGTAAAAATGGTGATAACTGATAAAATCTGTTGGGAAAATAAATAGTGATTACTACGTCTAGTCGGGACGTACCAGTGATGAGTGATGATTGTTGATTATTTTAGTATGATAAAGGAAAAAATTATTCATATTTCCAAAAACTAAATAAATTGTAGAAAATTCACGGCAACACTCTTATAAATATTTGAACCATCAAAATTTTTCTAAAAATCGGGTTTATAAATTGGCTATTTTGAATTTTTCAAATACATTTTTTATCAAATTTAAAATATTTTATGTTCATAATTAAAAAAGTAAAAAATTTTTTTTTTTATAAAACATGTAGCGCAAGCGTCTACAAAAAATACAAAAAAATAAAAAAAAAAAAATATTGAATACCAAAAAAGTTATTCCATATGTCAGTACTGTTTGATACACCCACAACAAAAAATTAGTTATAGGTTAAGTAACCTATTGGTATAACTTACAGCATATACACGATCATCTAAGACAAACAAATCTAAAATAAGTTTGATGGACACCATGTCAGTTGATTTCCATTGGAGTGGTTGTGAAGATAAATCAAGCATTTCAATAATTGGTCTTGGATTAAAATATATATAACCGAGGGCAAAAACTAAATGTTCTTTCAATAAGGCTAGACGACATCCTTCTCGAAACCTCTCACCCATTTCCATTGCTTTAAACAATAGTTTAGTTGATGGTAGACCACTTCCCCTTATCTGATAAATCACACATGACAAGAGGAAACTGCAAAAAAAATATAAGAAGATAAAATGATATTAATAAGATAATTTGAAATCTGAATTCAATAATACAAATACAAATATTCCAATAGCATAATAATAAGAATATTTCTGTTATTCTTCTTGATCTAATAATTTGGTATTTAGATATATTTTAGTCGATTAGATAAGCATATTATTATTATATAGGTTAGGTTAAATTTTCTATTTTCTATAAAAAAAATTAATATTTGGTAAATTATTAATTGAGATGTATACAAGTAGTTTAAATATTTAATAGTCATGTGATTATGTGAAGTAAAATAGACTTATACACTGTACATTACGATAAAATTTCATCAAAATTGTAGATTATAATTTACGAAATTAGAAATAACGTAGTCATTAGATATGTGATCTAGATACTAATTAAAAAAAGTATATGAACTTTTATTAAGCTGAGTTATGTTAATATTTTTTTTCGTAATGACTCTAAGCTTGTTGATTCAAATTTAATATTCTTTGACTGTGAACTTCTAATTTATCATCTAAAATGGATGTTACACAGATATTTATGGTAACATTTTAAAAATTTACTCTCAGTAAATAACGTTTAACTAGGTTAGTTTAAAAATTAGAGGGAATTAATATCTTATAAAACTTAAAGGTATCTGATTATATTTTAATTTTAAAGTGAGTTGAAAGTGTTAATTGTTTGCATATCTTAAAATACTCAGAACTCCCTTTTAAATAAAATATTACCAAAAGCCTATGAGATGTCCTAGATAATAATCTAACCTTTAGAAATAGCTTTAAAATTAAATACCTAATTTAATAAACCGCCAAAAACTATTAAATAATGCAAAAATTTACATAATTATTTAGCTATATCCTCTTCCCAAACACCCATCCCCCTGTTATTAGTATTTGTGAATCATACGATTCAATTATATTCCTCGCAATCCGCATAAGTAGGTTGATTTCTCAACAATAATTAAATACAACAATTACAAATTTAATAAGGCATACTTTTTCTTCAAATAGACCGTTAATGTCATCATGAGAGATTAGATTAATCATTTCTTCAGAAGACAAAGATAGGAATTCACCAGCTTCAACCAGTTTTCTGAAAATAATTATCATAATATCAATACAGTTTACTGACAGTGTAAAATTTAATCAAGCTTACAAAAAATTTGTTTATATGCATTCTTCAGAACTTGAAGACAATTCCATGCAGTTATAAAAGTCAGCAAATCCTTTAATACCAAAACAATTTGAAGGATTCAGATGTTTTTGTAAAAAGTCAACAGATACACATTTTACATGATTCAACAACAAAGATTAGCGGCTGGAAACAAAACCTAAACAAATAAACGATAATAATGAATTTAAATAATTTTGATTATAATATAAAATAACTAGGGTTTAAATCATTTAGTCTTGTTTATGTAATTACAATTGTTTTTAGTCGATCCAATAAAGAAAATAACAGTTTAGTTGAAAATTCATGAACATTTTTCTTCAAATTGTAAATCAATGATTTCTTATAAAAAAACAGCCATGGTTTTGCTTCAGAAGCATTTTAAAAGCATAGTTTAAGAATTGAAAATTTAAAACAAGATTTCTCATAAGTACCTATTTTAGTGTGAAAACTAAAATTTAAAAAATAATTATTTATATTATATAAACAGTCTTTTTAATAGATATTTTAAGCTCAAATATAAACTAAATTAGATATATTTTAAACAGAGAATAACGATTTTAGTTATAAAAAATTTCAAAATATAATTATGATTATTTAAACTGACTAAACGACTTCGCTCTAAATAGTTATTCTTATACAATGAATATATATAAATTTATTTATTTTGGAATAAACACTAATTTGAAACAACTATTTGGGCAAATAATATAACATAAATTGAACTTAAGAATAGTATAACAATATACTATCTTCAATAGTGAAATGATATACATTGAATTCAAATTTAACACAATCCATTACTGTGACCTTCTAGACTCCTAATGCGTAAAGCAGAACAGTGCCCTCTTGCCCACCTTTTTATTTTTTTAATTTGTATTACCTATGGTAGGTATACCGAAAATACCACAAAAAAATCCATATTGTGTTGCCTTTCATCACCACAAGCAAATGCTTCAAAGAATTGCCTAAATTTACAACATCTCCATCCCTTTTAGCAAAATTGGTGAACATTGCACGGAAGTATGGACTAGCTGATACTAAAACAACTTTATGTACATACACTATTACACCGTCTTCTGTTTCAAACTTAATAGCACATAACACTCCTTCTCTAAAAACATAGAACGTGTTATTATTATTTATTTTTATAGCAGTTAAAATTACTAAAATGTCATAGGTACCTGTGTAGACTTTGTAGGACTTGAATTAAACTGGGAGTATGACAGCTGTTTATATATAATTTAGATTCACATCCGTTGGATTTCAGAACTTCCTTTTGGCCACTTATCCATGGTATAACATGTTTTACAGAATCCATCTCTTTACTATGTAGTATCAATTTGTAATTACTATTATTATTATAAATGCAAATAACATCAAATTTGTAGTACTTCCCAAAATATTATTCACTTGGTTTGCAACCTATTAATGATTAAAAATTAAATTAAAATTTAACAAATTACATTTTTGTACTGCATATTATCTCAATATCTGTACTATTTTACTTTTTGTTAATAAGAATTTTAATAAAGTTAATAAATAATTAACGCTGCAAAATTGAAATTTAATCTTGCATGTTTTGTATTTTTTCCTTGCCTAATTTAATTTTTTTCTTGCATTTTTGCATGCATATTTTACAATTCAAAATACATATAAATTTGGTTTTTATATATTATAATATGTTTTAAACATTTAAAACTGTTTTTAAGTTAATTTATCATTGGTCAATGTCTAGAAATAGTATAATACATTCATATTTAGTAATGATTAGATATTAATAATTAATATAATGAGGTATGCTTTGTATTTATACTATATCAGCAAAAATTAATAACATTGATCAAATTATATTTAAATATTATTTATAAAAGTGCTCGTGCAGTACGCTATCTACCGCCACTTATTTGGTTTAATACTGTATATAATATAATTGTTAACTACCAAAAAATATGATTTATTCTTAAATGTTATATTTTTATTATATTTTATTAGTATAGGAAAGTACTTGCGACTTGAGTCGTTACGACAAACAATATTAACATATTTTATGTATTTAATGGTTATAAAAAACTATACCTAAATAGTAGATACCAACCTAATCGATATCGGTTTAACCTACAGTCTTTTGGAATGTAGTATACTATACAAGAGCACCTTATTAAAATATGATAAAATATTCAATTGACTACAATACGCACATTGTTTTATGTACGTAGGTACTTACTTATTTTGTTTTGTAGACTGTAGTTAACTTCAGTTTGTAGGTATTATACGTATCTGTAGATGCGGTATATTATATTCCGTGGTCTATAGACCACGACTATGACTGGAAATAGTCGACTGGAATCCAGTGTACCAGAACACGAATACGGATTAAAGATACTTAATGTTAGTTATACTTATTAGTTCATGTAAAATATTATATTAAATGGCAGGACGCGAGAAGCAACAACTTGTTCGTTGAGTAGGCCGCTAATTCACGTCTGACCGACCGGCGACCGTTGTTATCAATTATTTTTCTTATCAATTATCATAAACCGCGATCACGAACATTAGAGGCAAATATGTACTATAGATTAGAATACGAGAAGCTCTGTAGAAACCTGCTGGCGTCATAGCGTTACAAAATGTATCGGGATTAAGACAACATAAAATAGTAACTACTATTACGACTACCGATGTATTGTACATAAAAAAAATTTTCCATCGAGCTCGTAGTTAAATTTTGCCAAACTTACCTAAAACGAGAAATGAATGTCTTATTATTATCTACTACAAGTTACAACATCAAAAGTGATAAATAACTTATAAATTACAGCTCCGGGTTACCGATCAGACCATGGTGTGTCGTGGGTGTCGACGTCCAAATGTGGGTTGAGCTGGTCGTTCGCAGGTCCTCTTCAGGTCGTTGTCAGTACTCGAATTCCACTATCGACCGCCGATTATGACTCTTCATTCTTGACCATCCAACTATCAACCGCCAATTATAGACTCTATCGACTACCTCACTGTAGACTTTATCATAACTATCTACCACCATGCGTCCCGGTCGGTTATTTACACGATGTGAGCTAAACATCACGTCAGCATAATATATATATTTCATAAATATGTACACATTTGCCATTACTAACACTCAACATAGTAGCCGTGCTCAACGTAGGGAGTAATGTACGATGATTGTAAATATTTAGTAGGTACCTACATTTTTTTATATTGTTTTAATAATATTTTGTATTAATCTTTATGTCACACATTTCTCACTGTATATATTTTTTAGTTGGTATAATCAATATTTTGTGAGAATTATATAATTATTTTTTTACAATTATCGATATCATTAAAATGCCTACAACTTAAGACCCGTATAACCGTAGAATACGGGAAGATCTTAGATTTGCTAGGGGACACTGTAATGCTCCATATTATAGTAGGTTGCCTATATAAGCCCCTTAATTTTTCTTTTTTAGACACTGATAACTATTAACTGATAAGTTATTAGTACAAAAGAACAAATACTTAGCTTTTTTCTAATTTTTAATTTATGTTCAATAGTCCATTAGCCTTTAGGTACTTAATATTATAGTGTTATTAGTGTTAAAATATAAAAATATATACATAGTTTATAATAAAACGTGCAATACATCATTACCATTTACCTGTATCAAGTGTATGGCTGTATGGATCGATATATTTAAATAAAATTAGTCATAGGTTTTTTAAATATTTTATTTATACACAATTAGGTTGGTATATTAGGTATTTATTAGTTAATATAGACCACAAAATGTAATGGCTTGATAATAATAACAATCCACAAGACAGTTAATTATTATTTGCGTACATTTAGTTATTTAGATAGACATAAACTACAGGAGCAATAAGTAATAACTTAATTATTAAAATAATAAAAGAAATAGAACTTAAGTATGAGAACATTATAAAATATGTATGAACAATATTTTTATATTTATGATATTATAATATGTAAATTAATAATTAGGTTTATAATATAATACAATATAGGTAAAATATTGCGCCAAATTATTTGTATTAGTTAACGAGTACATAAAAGTGATATGGAGAAAGGGGCTGAATAGGCAATCACATACATTTTGTAGCACTATGACGCCAGCAGGTTTCTACAGAGATTCTCGTAGGTTAGGTTAGGCTATATAATAAAATAAAAATTTTTCCCATATTATATTGTATTTTTCAATATTTTTCAGTATTCAAAACATATTAACTAACCAATTAGAAGAATGGCAACAAGACGAACAAAAACTAAGAACACTTTTAAATGATTTATGTAAATTACGACAGGATATGATCAATACAAATTATTTGGACTTGTAAAAACTTATACTGTACAACAAATAATTGAATACTAATTATATATTTTATAAAATAACATTGCTGAAGTTTATAAAAAAAAAATTTCAAATTATTTTTTTATTAATAGTTTGGGTGTTAATTAAATTTGTTTGGTTTTTAAATTTTTAATTTAAATTGTTATATTATTAAAAAGAATAAGCATTTTTTAAAAACAAATATAGAACTGACAATCTTTATATAAATTAAAAAACACTATCTAGTTCAGTAATGTATTAGTCCCTGAAAGGTAAAAGTTCATTCTTCATTAACTATTATACAACATAAATCAGCTGTTGTGTAATTACAGTGAAATGGTGGCAAATTCAGACAAAATAGTTTTTATTTTATATTCGATCATTTTGATGATGGAATTGATAGATTATTGAGAACATTGTAACAAAATATTATTTCGAATGAAAAAACTTCATTGGTCGATATATATACCTCCGAATTGGTGCTATCTAGGTAAACGATTTATATTGAAAAACTCAACTTTTATAATAATTCAAAACTGATGATAGACAAAAGTCACAAAACCTTGTATGTTCATATTATGTTATTAAAGTGTGGTATTTTCCAGTGAATTTTTAATTTTGTACACTATAAATTAGTATAAAACACAAATTAGTTAAACACAAGATTCAGGGAGTAGAATTGATACTATTATAAAAAAACCAGTGTTTTTTGTGTAACTTCAGACACCATTGATGTAGCGTACAATAATAAATACACATTTTATTTAGTTCTTTTGTTACCTATATAATATTACCTAATTAGTATTTCTTAAATTTAAAGTTTATTTTATTCGAAATGTATTTTTTAAAGATTGCGTTCAATAAAACTATTTATATTAAATTATTGTGTTATTAATATAATATCAATATCAATTTGTTAGTAATAAATAAACGGTGAACCGCGAGAAACAAATCGTTATAACGCTGTTATCATTTCAATATGCAATTTCCTGCATTTGCGTCAATATTATAGAACAAAACAACGGACTAAGATAATATAATGGACTCACATCGAACAGACTGGGGGGACAAGCGTCAATGTTTTGCCCCTTAACTTCATTTCACATATCAAATAAAATCCCTAGCTGTTATTTAAACGCCATCTACAAGCCCGGATTAAGATGATTTTGGGCCCGGGGCCAAATATTTTAGGGGCCCATAACCAAAATCAAAATATTCGGGACGCACAAATAAATATATTTAACAAAAAAAGGTGGTTAATAATATTATATAACAATAGTAGAAACTATTATCGACCCATCTCACTTGATTCTACAGTTACATAATGAACATGTGAAACATAGTATGATATGCAAACCCACATTAAATCATATACATATTCGACATTACAAACACTTAAACATATTATACAGATTACATAAATATATATATATATATATACAAAAGGTATATAAAACATTCATTAGGTTTTTTTGTTAATGTTTCGAATTTTGTTAGCTATAAGTATTACAATTTAACATAGAAAACTGTAAATATCGAATATATTATTATGTATACCTAACGTTTATGATGATAATTATTTGTGTGTTTATGTGTTTTTATTGAAATTACGACATTTGTATATGCATTTTGTAGGAAAATAGTTGATATTTAAAGAAATGCATGATATGAATATGATTTTTATTTAAATATCTGTTAATTTATGTAAATATGAATATGAAATTTGTATTTTCAGAGAAAATATGATACTATTATACAAATGTGTGTAATAATTATTTATATTAAAGTCGAATACAATAAAACCTATATTTATATCGGCTTTGTAAACTGTTGAAATTACACATTTTTGTGATATTTTTTCATAATTACTTATCGTCTTATTAAAATTTTTTATCAAGATCTGTATAGTACATTAGTACTCATATGTGTTGAAGTATAATTAATATGTTTATATTTATGATCTAAATGGTGATATTTACGACAACTATATAGAAATATAATATTTATCATAATGTTAGTCACATGGTGAGTAAGACATTTAAAACTTTAACTCCAATCAAAAGAAGAATGAAGTTACGAACTGTTATATTATTTATATTATATACAAAATATGTAATAATACAATACTATCATTAATGTTTGTGAAATTGTATTTATTTCAATTCTAAAACTGTATAAGTACAGTTAATATACTTCTTTTTTAATTTTAAAATAGAAATGTATTTGTTTTGATTATATGAATGATTACATAAGTTATGCCTTCAAAAGTGGGTGATATTGAGTAGGTAAATTAAAGTATGAAATAAAATTTGCGCACGCCTATGGTAATAATAATATTAATTTATATTATGTAGCTTTCAAATGTTATGAAAAATATACTACTGTCTACTGCAATAATACCGAAACAAATCATTCGTATTCATTTATATTTAATATAATATAACTTATATCAATGCTATGGTACAATTTAAAATGTAAAGCAATTAATTAAATATTAATATGTTTGGACTAGACGAATTTAACCGGAAATCGGAATATTCCTGGACGAAATTTACGTACCAATGTTTTAAAAGTACACTGACCGCAATTTACATAAAAAATGACTGTGACCTTTTTTTGGGGACTTAATTTACTGGTTCCATATAAGATATGACCGTGACTTTTTTGGGGGACACAATTTACCAACTCCAGCTATATAAAGTTCGATAACGATAAATTATTGATAAGATTATCAAACGTTTTTGCAATAATAGCCACTAAATCAAATATGTGAAAAAAAACGTCTTTTACGTCGAACTTTTTTTCTTTGATTTTCATAAGTTCATGCATAACAAGGAATGCTGCACTTGAAAATTGTAAACGATTACTCATAATTCACAAACAAAATAAATATAAAATAATAACTAAATAATTGTAATATTTATGGAGAAAAAAACTATAAGAATTGATATAGACTTTATCATAACTATCTACCACCATGCGTCCCGGTCGGTTATTTACACGATGTGAGCTAAACATCGCGTCAGCATAATATATATATTTCATAAATATGTACACATTTGCCATTACTAACACTCAACATAGTAGCCGTGCTCAACGTAGGGAGTAATGTACGATGATTGTAAATATTTAGTAGGTACCTACATTTTTTTATATTGTTTTAATAATATTTTGTATTAATCTTTATGTCACACATTTCTCACTGTACATATTTTTTAGTTGGTATAATCAATATTTTGTGAGAATTATATAATTATTTTTTTACAATTATCGATATCATTAAAATGCCTACAACTTAAGACCCGTATAACCGTAGAATACGGGAAGATCTTAGATTTGCTAGGGGACACTGTAACGCTCATTTTATAAAAGGTTGCCTATATAAGCCCCTTAATTTTTCTTTTTTAGACACTGATAACTATTAACTGATAAGTTATTAGTACAAAAGAACAAATACTTAGCTTTTTTTTTATTTTTATATTATGTCCAATAGTTCATTAGCCTTAAGGTACTTAATATTATAGTGTTATTAGATTTAAAATATAAAAATATATATATGGTTTATAATAAAACGTGCAATACATCATTACCATTTACCTGTATCAAGTGTATGGCTGTATGGATTATGGACACTGGATTACTAAAATAAGGTTTATTTCATAGAGTTATACTTGATGGTTAGCTTATTGTTTTTAAAATAATTTGATACAGTTCTACACGGTTATACGGGTCTTAAGTTGTAGAAATTTTAATGATATCGATAGTTGTGAAAAAATAATTATATAATTCTCACAAAATATTGATGATACTAACTAAAAAATATGTACAGTGAGAAATGTGTGACATAAAAATTAATACAAAATATTATTAAAACAATATAAAAAAATGTAGGTACCTACTAAATATTTACAATCATCGTACATTACTCCCTACGTTGAGCACGGCTACTATGTTGAGTGTTAGTAATGGCAAATTTGTATATATGTATGAAATATATACATTATGCTGACGCGATGTTGAGCTCACATCGTGTAAATAACCGACCGGGACGTTTTTGCAAGAAAATCACAGACCTTCAACAACTATATTATATTCATAATGAATAATGATATACAAAAATGATAATTTTTTGTATGACTTTAATAGTACGTACTACGTACCCTACTGAATACGCTCAAATATAACTTTTATAATACATATGTTACAATTAGGTACCTACAGGGACGTAGCCCTCCCCCCCAACCCACGAAATGACATCGACGACTTTTTTTTAGAATCTGAGTGGAACGAAATTTATTAAATAGTAGGTACCTACCTAAGTTAAGATAAATTTGTTATAAAATAATCATGATTGTCCTTTATCAACTGAGTAGATCGTAAGTTTTATCTTTTATTGTTACACTATTCTTATCGCGTATAGGATTTAAAGCAAAATATATTGTACAATACTCGCCTGTCGTCAGTCGATGTTTGTCTACTTTCATATAAACGTACCTACGGTAAATTTTATTTCGAGTCGATTTTGGCAACCTTTCCAGTACCTACAATTAAAGTTAAACGATCATTTTCAACTTTAAAAAGAGTAAAAACACTAATTCGAAACCAAATTGGAAATTACCGTTTAACGGGGCTGGACTCTTATTTTATCCGCTGATTGGGAAATATCAGTTTCACCAAAAGACGGGTTGAATATTTTAATGGATAAATTTATTATACCTATGTTATATTTTATACCTACATTTTTTTTTTATTCATACGATATTTATATTTATTATAATACAATAATTATTACTTTATAATACTTACATGTTTCACCTAATGAATAACAAAAATATTTTTTTATTTTTACAATATAATATACACACTATAGCTTAATATTCTGTAGGTCATTACGAATTTAATTTTTGCTTAATTAATAAGAATGGCTAAAATTACTTATTATTATTTTTTTTAACTCCCCCCCCCTGAAATAAAATCCGGTGTACCTATGCATAATACTATACAAAATATATTATATTTATTGTAAATATAAAATATTATTATAATATTATAATGGTATTAGGTATATTATATCATACCATTATAATCAGGGCTTGTAAACGTTATATTTGACAAAAAATCAAATTAAATTTGTAAACTTAATTATAACGGAAAGCGATGGTCAAAAATAATTAAACACTGCAAAATACAACATAACGCAAAACATAATTTATAGAATATCATTGAACAAATAATATTGCAAAACGAAATTATTTAAAATCTATTTATTTAAAAGGTCTATTGGTTTCTTAGAACATTAATTGTGTCATGCAAACAATCTAAGAATTGATTATAATATTATATTCCGCACCTGGTCCATTGCCTACCCACATTAGTTATTATTTTTAAATTTAATGGGTATTGACACAATTTTTAAAAAAAAAAACGATAAGCGCATAACTTGTATAACGTTTTTTGTTCTAAATAACGATAAACGCAAACATCTTGTTATGTTTTAGGTATGTAAATAATATAAAACGGAATTTTTTTTTTCAAATGCAAGCAGTAGTATGAAATAGTCGGTTCTGGCTCCCCCGGCTTCACCCCCCTGCAGCCCATTCACAAGCGCGCTTCCCCTCCCCCACTCCCTTAGACAATACTGCGCTTTCCACTAAAGTATAAACTCCATACATACTATAGTATATACCTATATATATATCCTAATGTATATACTCTATACATACTATAGTATATACCTATATATATACTAAAGTATATACGCTATACCTATTTATAGTAGTACCATTTATATATACATTATACATACTACTTAGCTGTTTCCCCCTTCCTCCCTCTTTCACGCCTACACATACTCATCGTACATACATGTCCAGATAATCACGCCATCGCGGTTCGTATGTATAACAGCCGATTTTTTACGTCGCCTTTACTCGTTGATGGGACATATTCGGTCGATTATAACCGATCCACCGGTTAAAAGCCGCAAGAAACTGTTACTCCGGGACGAGACGATCACACTGTCCAAAATTAGTTATCACGGCAATAATATGCTGGTAATCGAATCCCACCACCAACGAGAACGCCGTTTATTATTGAGCAGACGAAATCTATTAAAGCTCCAAGACATGCAATGGATTATCAACGAGGTTATCGCCCAAAAATCTAACATTATACGTCACATGGTGATGGGACAAACTGATCTTATGGCCGCATATTTATACGCAAATGTACCCGTGGAAAAATCCTCGTCAGTTGAGGAAGTTACATTGATAATCTGCAATATCCACGGCGATTTATCGACACTGAATATCGTCCCGAAAAATGAATACAGTTTCACGAACCAGATCAAATTCTTTCCACACAATCAACTCGCCGAGTGTTGGCACAAGAAAATGCGTGAAAACGGTACCGACAATCCGATCAAAGACGATGACACCGCCACCGCCGCCGCAGCCACCTCCACTGACGTCATCGAATATATTAATATATTATTTTTTACTATATTATAATTTATAATATATCATACGTTATTTTTACAGCCGATCAGACTCGAAGAAATTGACGGGTCAGCGATGTTTTCTTACTATTTCTAACTATTGATGTGCTGCTGTCCATCGAATTCCACACGGTGCATTCAACCGCCGGCCAGGGATAAAGGAAAAATAGTCGACTAGGCATAATATAATATATTATATACATATATATATATATATATGTATACGTTATTATATTGTTACATAACATTGCATTCATATTATTGTACGTTACTTGTATTATTGTGAAATAAGATTTCTATACCTATTATTACTATACACATATACACTGTCAAAATCACTGTATAATATATTATGATATTATATAGGAAAAAACAAAACGCGTTATATTTATTATTATTATTATTTATTCCAGAAACATTATTAATACGGATATCAGATATCGTACAATACATATTATATATTATAATTATAATTATTATAATTCAATCGCCAAAAAATAGTGAACATTTTAATGGAAAAACATAAATACAATATATACATATATAATATAGGTGTACATGAATTATATTTTTCTCACTTCGCCCGTAGATGGATTATATTTAACAATGCGATCGTGTATGACTAGACAGTAGGCGGACGTATGGGCTGGGAAATTATCGGATGCTTCTATCTCAATACGTAAATCGATACTCGAAGTCTTGGCGTCATCGTTTCGACGCGAACAATCTATGCAGATAAATGGGCCCAACTCTTTATACTATTCCCTCGTAAGGCACGGTTGAGCGTTAAATCGCTCATAATAATGTTTCTGAAAATCGACGTAATTCTGGTAGAACACGGTGAACAGATTTTTATCGAAACTTTCGTTGAAATCTTCATACGGGTATTCGACTGAGTTAATATAATATGCTTTGACGTTTGTCAGCGAGCACGCATCGTAATTGACGTTATAACCGTCTGCCACGGTACCAGGTACATTCATGAGAAAAGCTATTATTAGGCACCTAGGTCTCTCTACCTGTGAGCATGTTTTCACCATCCACGAGTGTTTGCTCGTCTGTGGTAAGTTGGAGTACTCACACAACTCCCAGTTCTTAAAAGCACAATTTAGAATTTTTTTGCTATCAACGATTTTCAACAGTTTCAATCTCTCTCGATCGTCGACTTTAATATTAGGTATTTTCCACGACACTCGCATCAGCTGTACTTTGCCTTCTTTCACCAGAGTCTTAAATGACGTGATAGAAATTTCCAAAGTAACAAATAAAAAATTACTATTTGTTTGCGATCAAGCGTAAAAAATTACGATTATCGAGCGTCATCGAATTGTTTTTTTTGTTTTTATTATTATGATTAATTTTTTACGAAAAGCTGTGACTCGTTGTAGTATGTGCCTGTCAACGTTCGCGGCTTTAATGCGTGCCTCACCACTGTTCACAGCATATTTACCGTCATTAAATTTCAAGGCCATTTTTTATAAGCAGTCGGATGTTTACAGCTTCGCCGCGAAAATTAATTAAATTCCCGTTTTGATCGGTCAATGAAACTCGTACGAAATCAATCGTATTTGTTTTCAGTTTATACAACACACTATATTTAGGTATTTCATCTATTTTATAACCGGGTGGCACGATCGGATAAAATTCATGTATCGTATGCGATTGCCGTCCGTTATTGAATGATCCTAAAACCAAGTTACATTCGGTTTTTATCGTATTAACGTTCATAATTTTCACTACGCGATCGGACTCGTGTCTATGATTGCGTACCAAAATACGCTTATCGAAGCCTAGTAACGACGCGATGCTATCTTCGACGTTTAAATCGATATCACTATTACAATGCATAGTACATTTCAATGTGTTGCTATTAGTCGACAAACTGAAATAATGCACGCCGATGTCCTTTAAGAGTTCACGTATTTTAGTTTCTAAAACAATTATTTCATAACACCCAGTAGGTATTTTAATCTTAGTTATCTCGAACTGTTCACTGTGAATGATATGCAGAGTATCGCACCCAGTCTCGACGTTAGGTATTGAATTATATGTTTGCATGCTAAGAAGCTCGGTTTCAGATTTGTCACCAACTTCTATGGGTGGGAAAAATGACATTCTAATTCGGAGCTGTTTCCGCACAATGATAGTGTCTGAGACGGCATGTTGTCGATGATAAAATTACAATATATATATTTTTTAATAATAATATAATTATTGTTTATCGGTTAAAAATTTTAAACATAAATGTCCACAGTTGAAAGTATTGTATGCTTGATAACGTTCATAATTATATTCAATAAAACAGCCTTTGAAATACTTCTCTAATTGTGGCGGTGGGCGAAGGTCTCCTTAGCTGTCGTAATAAAAAACTGATTTCCCGATTTTTTTATAACACACCCAATGCGTGCCTTTATATTTTTCAAAGTCGAGGTTAACGACTGCGCTTTCCGTGTGATTAGGTCCGGCGGTGGGCAACCTGTCTATACAATATACACTTCTGAAATGACAATACGGTTTTTATCCCATAACGCCAGGACTTATTGTGGCTCTAAGAATACAGTTTTTAAGATATTTAAACAAAAATAATAACTTTTAGCAAAGGTAACTATGCATGTCCCTGTTTTTAAAGGCAAAATATTAGTTATATATATTTTTTTTCAGTGAGATTATAATAATTATAATTGAACTTATGAAAAGTTTACATGTTTTAACATAATATAATGTATGAGCCATAAAACTTAATATAATATCATATTAGAATGTAGATTGAAGAGATGTAAGTCAGCCATTTAGAACTGAAATGTTCTGTTATAGTGTAGAGTTGTATTTAATATCAAATTCGATATGATTGATGGATTGATTTGCAAACAAGTTATATGTTATTATTAATATCTTAGAAATGAACTTGATATGGAAATGATATTTTTACCGATTTTCACTAAAAAATCATGATTTTTTCAAATATATTTCCAAGCTTGTAATGGTAATACACTAATAAACATGTGATTTCATAATTATATATTTTATAAATAAATTCTACCTACGTATTTTACGAAAAAATGAGTAAATTATATATGAATAGGTACTATATTGCATTTAATTGCTGTTTATTGGTTATCGTTGAATCAGTATGCACGACGATGTTGCATGAATGTTGTTTAAGTAAATATATATGTAAATGTATGTATGTGTGGATGTAAGTAATATATGTATTTGCCTATAGGTAGGTGACTTATTGATGTGTATATAATATATATGAATGTTTTATACACCTATTGTAAAGGTTAGGTTGTATGTAATCTATATAATATGTTTAGGTGTTTGTAATGTCGAATATGTATATGATTTAATGTGGGTTTGCATATCATACTATGTTTCACATGTTCATTATGTAACTGTAGAACCAAGTGATGGGTCGATAATAGTTTCTACTATTGTTATATTATTCCAACGTATGTATGATTGATTAAAAATATAAGTATGTATTTATAATATTTTTCAGGATAGGTTAGCCTAATAGTATTGTGTATATAAAGATACAAGAATAAGAATGTATGTATGTACCCACCCATTTATGCTCATTGTAGCATGAACCTGTATGGAAAATGGCTAATAATATGACAATTTATAAATGTTTAGTTGATAAAGATGTTACCATAGTACTACAAATGTAACGACAATTATTGTGTATTTCGAGATCTTTTCCGATATTATAACTTATACTTACAATGATATATGGCGGAGGTGATATGCCTGTGTGTATACACACGGTAAAATAAAAATATTATACAAGTGATAGGTATGACTGTTATAAGTAGGTATGTGCTGATAAAATATAATATGTGTGGGTCACTTTAGTGATATGAATGTGCTACGCGTATGCGTTTTCTCATACGTAAGCGTGAAAAAAAAACATTTGACTCGAGTCGGATGGGTTTTGTTGGTAGTGACGGTGACTGGTAAGGCATGTGTATTTCCCATACACATTTATGAATTAGAATATATATATACATCGGTAGTGATATGTAAGTTGTTGTATTATTTAATAGCATCAGGTAGTGAGTTATGGTTTATGAAGAGTAAAATTATATTACCTTTGATAAAAATACTTACGCATCAAGTGTTGTTCATAGTATTTTACTTGTTTGGTATTTTAACGATTATCGTCATCGGCACCGCTAATATGTTGAGTGTTAGTAATGGCAAATGTGTATATATGTATGAAATATATATATTATGCTGACGCGATGTTTAGCTCACATCCGAACCGACCGGAACGCATGGCGGTAGATAGTTATGATTAGAGACCGGATTTCCATGCAGTAAAAATCAAAAAAATGTGCAGTTAATAACTTAAAAATTGCAAAAACATGCAATTAAGTTCCTAAATAGTGCAAAAATGTATTTTTGGCCTAAATTCGCTTAATTATTACCAACATTTTGTAAACATTCAAAGTATATTGATTTAAACCCTTAAATTAAACTATATTTATCCAGTTTGGAAAATGTTCGTTCTACTTCAACAGAAGTGATAGGACTCATTTTGTAGCAAGCGACGATTGCAGGCTGTTGTTCAACAATCATATTTTTCGTACCATTTATGCAGTCGTTGTATTTTTTTATGAGAGCGTAACCTGTATTTTTTTCCACAACGGAGTTAAATTTGTGAGCCATAATTTTTCCTTTCTCGTTATTTATTTCCCATCAAATTTCAACTCTGGGTAATTTAATATCCAGGTTTTAATTTTTGATGACAGACTTGACCCAATTTTTGGCATTTTAAAAATTTGTGTATACTTCTTTACGTAAACTATTTGTAATGAAACAATCACGACACCGACGTGAATTACACTAACCGATTCAAGAAACACTCAATCAAACACTAAGTCAGACAGAACTAAAGTGCTAATGGCCGGGGATTCCAAATTATTATCTAACTAGTATTTGCTGTCATTTATTTTTACCACGAAACACTAATAAATTGATGTTATTCTAAGAATATATTATCAGCTTGAGTTCAATTTTTCCTTTTGTCTAGTTGAAAACTGAAATATTATCTAGTTTAATTGTAAAAATGCAGAATATGCAATTTCATGCAACGAAAATCAAAATCGTGCAATTTAGAATAAAAAGTGCAAAACGTGCAATTTCGTGCAAAATAAAACTACGTTTAAATTAATCTACTTCTCATGATTCGGATTTATTATTTGTTTTTATATGTTTTAAAGCAAAGGAAAAAAAGTTGCAATTGCACGAGAATCCGGTCTTTATAAGTTATGATAAAGTCTACAGTAAGGTAGTCGATAGAGTCTATAATTGGCGGTTGTTAGTTGGATAGTCAAGAATGAAGAGTCATAGTTGGCGGTCGATAGTGGAACTCGAGGGCTGACAGCGATCTGAAGAGGACCTGCGAACTACCAGCTCAACCCACATTTGGACATCGACACCCACGACACACCATGGCCTGATCGGTAACCTGGAGCTGTAATTTATAAGTATACTTTCGATGTTGTAACTTGTAGTAGATAATAATAATACATTAATATTCAATAACAGATATACATATATATATATATATTATATATATATTACGTTGAGTACTTTGCTTCACATAAGGTAACCCTGATCCCTAGTAATAATATCACACAACGAAGTCGAGTCTTCGAGACCTCGTAAATATAAACAGAACGACACCTGAATGGGTAAGAGCCCAGTTGAAGAGTAGATGTTACTTCGTGTTTAATTCAAAAATAATAAATGTTGTATTATTCCTTACATGAAATTTACTGTATCAACGGTTAAGTCGAAACATGATTTCGTTTTTTTTTTGCATTTAGTGGTCAAACTATACTCGAAGACGACGTCTAAGACACTCAGAGTCGATATCCTTTATTCTCCTTAGTCAGTATACCTACTAGTTACATACATTTATAATATTGTGTGACATAAATATATAATTTTTTGTATGTTGTCGGGTAATCCTCTGAGCTGAATAAAATATATGTATATCTACCTATTGTAATTTAGATATTTTTCTATATGCGTGTTTAAGCTTAGGTACTATGGTCTCATCTAAAGAAATTTAACTATCGAGATGATTATTAGACATAACAATTTTGTAGTAGTAGGTATAACCAATTGATGGGCGATGTCGTACTTTTGAAAATACTTATTAGGGTGGATGTATTATAGAGTGTTTAAATGCATATATGTAAATTTCGACTTAGTGTTTTTTAAATATGTCTTTTATGTGTGAGTGTTCCTGTATGTAATAATGTATATTCTTTAACTAAGTGTCTTATATTGATATGTAAGCTGTAAAACAAGATGAGATGTGTGTAGTGGTCTATATAATATGAAAGTACCTTATTTATGTATGAATACTGCATATATATACCATATTTAGTGTCGTATATTGTTGACAGTCGTCAAAATAATATTATTTAATATATATGTAATATAGATGGGAATATTTCAAATTGTAAATTATTGACATAGGTCAGGCCAGCGAAGCAATAATGTGCTAAGGCGACGATAATATTTTCTATATAACACCGCCGTACACGCAGGCACAACCCCCCGTTGTTGCTGAGTGATTCGGCGAGGACGTAGCTACGACGTGCGTGTGAAACGCCGATCGTAGTACGGGCTAGGCGATCTGATTTTGCTAAGTGTTTTATTTTTGTTTGTTTTAATACAATAAAAGTGTTTCCGACCTGAAATCCCGAGTTAAACATTATTTTAGTCGTTCTTACAAACTAATTTTTTACAAGTTTATGTATGTGTGTGTTTGATATACACTCTGGTGTATAACGTTTGATTTAGCGATTAGTTTTTTCGTATGTAATTATATAATTAGAAAAATGTATACTATTTTTGTATGTATGTATGTATGTATGTATGTATGTATGTATGTGTGTGTATGAGCGTTCATATGTAATTGAATGAATAAAGGACTGGGCAACGTGTTTGTATACTATATGGAATACTGGAATCGTGTGTATGTGTGTGTGTGATGTGATAAGAATATATGTATCAATGCATGCATGCTTATATGCATGATAAAGTATGTTAAACTTTTGTGTGTTGTAAATTGTATTATATAAGTTCAGAATGAAAACAGATGAGTACTGTATGGTGTTTGATAGTATATTATAGTTTCTATGTGTATGGTTATATCATATTTATATGTATAAATATACCTATTTATCGTATGCTAACGATGCGTATTATTGATATGTAAGTATAAATAAGTATATAATATTATGTACATTGTACATTTCTATTTTTATCGTTGAAGTGTGAAAATTAAATATTATAAAAATGTATCAAAGTTTGAAAATATCAATCAAATAATGTTTATATTTTAAACAAACAGCTGTAAGTCAGGTGTATGTTAATTAATTCTTTTGAAATTCTGGTTTAAGCGTCAGAATATTGTAACGATAAATTACTAATAAAAAAAACCAATAATTTTTTAGTTTAAAAAATGGTACTTTTGGCACACTAAATTCGTGTTTCATCCCACTGTGCGCCCTTAAGGTATTTTCCATAGTATCACAATAATTTTGTACACCTTTAAAACAGCGGGATTTATTGAAAATTACTCTGCGTTTGCAGGCGGCTACCGGCTGGCCCGCCACTAAATATATTATTTATTTTAAGTCTATCGCGTCAAAAGAGTAGGAGGAAAAAACTTACGTAAATCCAGTGGCAAAGATACAGTTTTTTTCTGGGAGAGGGTTTGAAGTATATTCATGATACGAGTTATTGGTTAAACTAAACGTCATTTTTATTTTGAATTAGTATTAGTAATTAGTGTATTAGTGTATTAGTGTATTACATTTACCGATTTTATAATTGGTTTTCATACAATAAAAGTGTAAATACTCGGATAATTTCTATATAAAAATGTTTAACTCCCCCCCCCCCACCGTAACTACATCATTGCGTAAATCATCAATTTTATTCTTCCGGCGAAACAAAACGTACCCTTTAAGAGCCACCTGGGGAAATGCAGCGCGCGCGTCTTCATCTCCGACCCAAATGTTCAATCCGGAAGTAGGTATTCAGATTAATTAATATCAGTTACAAATTAATTTGTGAAAATAGCTCAACAACCAAAATGGAACGAAATAATATGTTAGAAATGTAATCGTTGTTCGTCTCTGACGATTGTCATTTGCCGATTCAACCTAACCGATGGATAATTTCGCAGTTTTTTTAAAACTAGAACCATTTTTAATATATATTTTACATTTTAAAAATTATTAAACAATTAAAGTGTAATACTAGGTAATGATGTAAATAAATATAATAATAATAATTTAAATGTTGAATAAAAATATACATAATCATGTAATTATATATAATTAGATAATATATAGGATTTATTAATTTTGCTACAAGGAGGCCAAGCCCAGATTAAGTGGAGGCAGGAGAGCAGTTCTAACGAGCAGTTCTCAAGAAAATTTAAATAGTTTTATGGTTTTGTGTTCAGAGAGTGATGTTTTGGACATAATTAATACAGATGATATAATTAAAAAGTTAGCTTCCCAAAAAGCAAGAAAAAATTATTTATACATAACATTTTTATTTTTGTAAAAAAGTAATAGATAAATTTATAATTATATTTTTTTTATGATGAATGTATTGATTTTACAATGATATGTGTTTTTTTTTTAAAATTTTTTTTTGTGTCTGTCATCACCTTTTAGGACAGTAAAAATGTTCGGGTTTTCTTCAACAGTAACTTTTCTGATAGGAAAGTGAATCTAGTTGGTACTTTGGGGGGTCAAAAATAAAAATAGTTAACAAAAGTGACATGAAAAACAAAAGAAAAATTAAGAAAAAACGGGAATTTTTACGCAAAATCTGTTTTCTTTTAATGTTCAAATCTTGACAAAATACGGAAAAATAACGAAAATTAGCAAACTATTTTGAGTTGAGGATCGATGAAATTTTTCTTTTTCAATCTAAGATTTGAAAATGTAATACAAGATGATTCATAAGTTTGTCTAAATTTGTCAAAAAAAATTGTCTACAAGAAAGTAAAATTAATTTTTATGGGCGTTTGGAATTCATATTTTTACAACATTTGATATTCACTCGATTTCTCATGTAACAATTTTCTTATTTTATTGTAATTAAAAAACGCATGACTGTAGATACATGAAAATTTCACTGAATGGTTATATTATAGCATTTTCTATACACCATACAATTTTGAAAATAATTTGATTTTTTTGAGCTTTGAACTTTTTTAGTTTTTTTTTCTATAAATATCAATTAAATTTTATTTGTTGGGTAAAAAAGCGTGAAAATTTAATGCAAGGCTCCTGATATTTTGTTACAATAGCAGTTAAAAAATATAAAAATACATACGCACATTTTTTTTTATAAGCATTTAAAGTTAAAAATTTGACAAAATTCATCATATTTAAAATTTAATAATTATTTTGTAGTTAAAAATTTATAAAATGTTCAACTTTTGTAGCTGAGGATTGAAAATTTAAAACAAGGTTCCACGTAAATATGTAAATATATAAATTACTTTATTCACAATAATATCATCAAATATACTTGGTAATATCATAGGCTGACTGACTTTTTTTGCTCAGAATCGCTTTTCTTATACTATGATATTATATCATTGAATTCAAATTGAACATCATCCATTACAGTGACCCACTTGTAACCTACTGTACAGCAGAGCGACACCCACTTACCCACCTTTTTTTACTAAATATATTTATTTGTGGGTCTCCAATATTTTGATTTTGGTTATGAGCCCCTGAAATTATTTGGCCCCGTGCCCAAAATCATCTTAATCCGGGCTTGTAGATGGCGTTTAAATAACAGGGATTTTATTTGATATGTGAAGTGAAGGGAAGGGACAAAACATTGACGCTTATTCCCCCCCCCCCAACACCCCCCAGTCTGTTTGATGTGAGTCCATTATATTATCTTAGTCCGTTGTTTTGTTCTATAATATTGACGCGAATGCGGGAAATTGAATATTGAAATAATAATAGCGTTATAACGATTTGTTTCTCGCGGTTCACCGTTTATTTATTACTTACAAATTGATATTGATATTATATTTATAACACAATAATTTAATAAAAATAGTTTTACTGAACGCAATCTTTTAAAAATACATTTTGAATAAAAAAAACTTTAAATTTAAGAAATACTAATTAGGTAATATTATATAGGTAACAAAAGAACTAAATAAAATGTGTATTTAATATTGTACGCTACATCAATGGTGTCTGAAGTTACAAAAACAACACTGGTTTTTTTATAATAGTATCAATGCTACTCCCTGAATCTTGTGTTTAACTAATTTGTGTTTTATACTAATTTAGAGTGTACAAAATTAAAAATTCACTGGAAAATACCACACTTTAATAACATAATATGAACATACAAGGTTTTGTGACTTTTGTCTATCATCAGTTTTGAATTATTATAAAAGTTGAGTTTTTCAATATAAATCGTTTACCTTGATACCACCAATTCGGAGGTATATATATCGACCAATGAAGTTGTTTCGTTCGAAATAATATTTTGTAACAATGTTCTCAATAATCTATCAATTCCATCATCAAAATGATCGAATATAAAATAAAAACTATTTTGTCCGAATTTGCCACGATTTCACTGTAACGAAGATATTGTTTTTATTCAATAGTGTTTATGGATTATACACATAGAAAATTTAACTGGTGCTTAGTTCAGTCTTTTTTAGTTTTAAATAGTTTCAAAGCTGGTGAAATTGTTTACAGATTATTATTACAGTTCTTGCGAACTTTGGCTTTGGCTATGCATCTTCGAGAATTTTTGTAAATATGCCAAATTTGAAGTTGTGTTGGGGTAGAAAAACATTCCTTTAAGTCGTTTTTTAAAAAAAAATAAACTCACCGGCATTGATTAATTGTTTTTTTTTTGTTTTTATAGAAGTAGTCTGTGTATTAGAAGTCAAAACATGTTTTTATGGGTTTATTTTCCCTATAAATATTAAAAAATAAACAAGTGGATAATATTTTTATCAAAAGTCAAGACAATTATATTTTATCAACAAATATTTGTGTACATAAAAATGTGCATAAAAAAACGCACTTCAATTATTGACTAAATTATATTATTATTTCAATTCTATGCAAGTACGTGTGTGAGATAAAACAATACAAACTATAAAATGTATTTCCGTGGACCATAATAGTTGAATCAACAAAATATTCGAAGTGTCTAGAAAATATTCGATTCTACTCATTTATTTTCAAATAAATATCGCTGATAAAATACACAGGCACAAATAAACAAATTCATAGCACCGCTCAGAATCTAATAAAAAATGATGAAGCTAGAAATAAATTTTATTTTTGTCCCGTGTATTTAAAGAAGATTATACTAATTTTTATTAATCTTTAGTCCACAAATAAAAGTTTTTCAGTCTCTATACTTATTTTGAACCGCTCTGGATGATTGAATAACGAGTGAGGGGGCATAGTGATAGAAAACTTTACACAACAGCTGATTTATGTTGTATAATAGTTAATGAAGAATGAACTTCTACCTACTTTTTTTCAGGGACTAATACATTACTGAACTAGATAGTTTTTTTTAATTTATATAAAAATTGTCAGTTCAATATTTGTTTTTAAAAAATGCTTATTCTTTTTAATAATATAATAGTTTAAATTAAAAATATAAAAACCAAACAAATTTAATTAAAACCCAAATTATTAATAAAAAAATAAATAAAAATTTTTTTTTTATAAATTTCAGCAATGTTTTTTTTATAAACAATATAATTAGTATTCAATTATTTGTTGTACAGTATAAATTTTTACAAGTCCAAATAATTAGTGTTGATCATATCCTGTCGTATTTTACCTAAATCATTTAAAAGTGTTCTTAGTTTTTGTTCGTCTTGTTGCCGTTCTTCTAATTGGTTAGTTAATATGTTTTGAATACTGAAAATTTCTTATTTTTTTATATAGCCTATCCTAACCTACGAGAAGCTCTGTAGAAACCTGCTGGCGTCATAGTATTCCAACATGTATGTGATTGCCTATTCAGCCCCTTTCTCCTTATCACTTTTATGTACTCGTTAACTAATACAAATAATTTGGCGCCATATTTTACCTATATTGTATTATATTATACACCTAATTATTAATTTACATATTATAATATCATAAATATAAAAATATTGTTCATACATATTTTATAATGTTCTCATACCTAAGTTCTATTTCTTTTATTATTTTAATAATTAAGTTATTACTTATTGCTCCTGTAGTTTATGTCTATCTAAATAACTAAATGTACGTGAATAATAATTAACTGTCTTGTGGATTGTTATTATTATCAAGTCATTACATTTTGTGGTCTATATTAACTAATAATTACCTAATATACCAACCTAATTTTGTATAAATAAAATATTTAAATAACCTATGACTAATTTTATTTAAATGTATCGAGTGTCTAAGTACTTAAAATGTAAGTATCGAATATATAGTATCTTGATAGTCCAAATCCAAGTATTTAGTATCGTGATTTTTTAGTCAGGTCAGGGAAACATACAGTATAAAATGGGTGACAAAATTTAGTATTCAGTGTTAAACAGTATGTTTTAGTAGACGTAGCAAAATTGAAATTAGGCTATGTAAATAATATCTTAAATCAAAATTACTTGTTGTACACATACTGTATAGATTGTAATTAAATATTTTTAATAATGAAAAAAAAACCTACCACCTATTTATTATTTTAATATTTTATCTATTGAAAGTTGTCTCTGTGTTCTGAAAAATAAAATTTGAACAAATATAACTCGATACCTCTAACAAATACCAAAGATTAGAATACGGGAAGATCTTAGATTTGCTAGGGGACACTGTAGCGCTACATATTATAGTAGGTTGCCTATATAAGCCCCTTAATTTTTCTTTTTTAGACACTGATAACTATTAACTGATGAGTTATTAGTACAAAAGAGCCTTTAGGCACTTAATATTATAGTGTTATTAGTGTTAATATATAAATATATATATATGGTTTATAATAAAACGTGCAATACATCATTACCATTTACCTATATCAAGTGTATGGCTGTATGGATTATGGACACTGGATTACTAAAACAAGGTTTATTTCATAGAGTAATACTTGATGGTTAGCTTATTGTTTTTACAATAATTTGATACAGTTCTACACGGTTATACGGGTCTTAAGTTGTAGAAATTTTAATGATATCGATAGTTGTGAAAAAATAATTATATAATTCACACAAAATATTGATTATACTAACTAAAAAATATGTATAGTGAGAAATGTGTGACATAAAGATTAATACAAAATATTATTAAAACAATATAAAAAAATGTCGGTACCTACTAAATATTTACAATCATCGTACATTACTCCTTACGTTGAGCACGGCTACTATGTTGAGTGTTAGTAATGGCAAATGTGTATATATGTATGAAATATATATATTATGCTGCCGCGATGTTTAGCTCACATCGTGTAAATAACCGACCGGGACGCATGGTGGTAGATAGTTATGATAAAGTCTACAGTGAGGTAGTCGATAGAGTCTATAATTGGCGGTTGATAGTTGGATGGTCAAGAATGAAGAGTCATAGTCGGCGGTCGATAGTGGAATTCGAGGGCTGACAACGACCTGAAGAGGACCTGCGAACGACCAGCTCAACCCACATTTGGACATCGACACCCACGACACACCATGGCCTGATCGGTAACCCGAAGCTGTAATTTATAACTTTTGATGTTGTAACTTGTAGTAGATAATAATAAGACATTCATTTCTCGTTTTAGGTAAGTTTGGCAAAATTTAACTACGAGCTCGATAGAAAATTTTTTTTATGTACAATACATCGGTAGTTGTAATAGTAGTTACTATTTTATGTTGTCTTAATTCTGCATGTAATAATTTTGAAGGTCTTTCACATAATAATGTTTCAGTGACAGCTTTTCTTTTTAAAGAGTTACTAATTTCTTGTCTTTTGAGTACTTGTTCAGATAATGGTACATGATTTTTATGGTTCAAATTACTTTCGTTAAATATTACTTCGTCATTTTCTACTTTTCAAAATGCTTTACATATTTTTGTTGTTCAGTTCCACCGTTGTTTGTCAAAGTCTTACTTCTTTTGAAAACTAAATTTAAAACCTTTAATTATTTTAAGACGTTTTACCTTTTCACTAATCATGTTTCACACTTCACATTGATCCATTCTAAGAATTACGTACAACTAGTACAACGAGAACGAATGTTGGAAATCTACTAAACGTTACTCGATTAAGTATATTATATACTATAGTCTGACGCAGGTCTAGTTTGCGTTATATCTTAACATTACACAAAAGAGTATATTATCTTAATATTTAGTTGTTAGATATAATCGTATCAAATAGTAAACATAACAAAAGTTATAAATTACGACTTTGAAATTACAAACTTATTTTGATAAATCATACATGATATTATGTTAGAAAATGTTTAGCACCACTTCTATGTTTATTACCTGGCTATTAGAACGTTACAAGTACTAGACCCTTTTCGTTTACGATAAATTTTAGGGTACGTCGGGAGGCAACTAGTATATAGTCGGGAGGCAATTCGTATAAAAAACATTGATCTTTTTGATTTCGGGAGGCAACTAGTGTGCGCCCTACAGTTCTTACATTTAACGGGTAACGAAAATGACAAAGGTGACTTATTTCCGGGCAAAGCCGGAAGGGACAGCTAGTACATTATAATATTATGATACTATAAATTAAGGGCTTTCATTTGAAAAAAAAAATTTCGTTTTATATTATTTACATAGTTAAAAACATAACACGATTTTTGCGTTTATCGTTATTTAGAACAAATAACGTTATACAAGTTATGCGCTTATCGTTTTTTTTTAAAAATTGTGTCAATACCCATTAAATTTAAAAATAATAACTAATGTGGGTAGGCAATGGACCAGGTACGGAATATATTATTATAATCAATTCTTAGATTGTTTGCATGAAATAATTAATGTTCTAAGAAACCAAGGTCTATTGGTCTATAATAAATATATTTTAAATTATTTCGTTTTGCAATATAATTTGTTTAATGATATTCTATAAATTATGTTTTTCATTATATTTTATTTTGCAGTGTTCAATTATTTCGGACTATGGATTTCTTTTATAGTTACGTTTACAAATTTCATTTCATTTTTTGTCAAATATAACGTTTGCAAGCCCTGATTATAATGGTATAATATAATATACCTAATACGATTATAATATTATAATATAATAATAGTATTTTATATTTACAATAAATATAATATATTTTGTATAGTATTATGCATAGGTACCCAGGATTTTATTTCAATTTAAAAAAATTATAATAAGTAATTTTAGCCATTCTTATTAATTAACGAAATTTATATTCGAAATGACGTACAGAATATTATGCTATAGTGTGTATATTATATTGTAAAAATAAAAAAATATTTTTTCTATTCAATAGGTGAAATATGTAAGTATTATAAAGTAATAATTATTGGATTATAATAAATATAAAAAACGTATGAATAAAAAAAAAAATGTAGGTATAAAATATAACATAGGCATGACAAAATTATAATTTTAAATAATACTTTTCTTTTTGATTTTTCCATTATAATATTCAACCCGTCATTTGGTGAAACTGATATTTCCCAATCAGCGGATAAAATAAGAGTCCAGCCCCGTTAAACGATAATTTCAAATTTGGTTTCAAATTAGTGTTTTTACTCTTTTTAAAGTTGAAAATGATCGTTTAACTTCAATTGTAGGTACTGGAAAGGTTGCCAAAATCGACTCGAAATAAAATTTACCGTAGGTACGTTTATATGAAAGTAGACAAACATCGACTGACGACAGGCGAGTATCGTATAATATATTTTGCTTTAAATCGTATACGGGATACGATTAGTGTAACAATAAAAGATAAAACTTACGATCTAGTCAGTTGATAAAGGACAATCATGATTATAATATAACAAATTTATATTAACTTAGTTAGGTAGCTACTAATTAATAAATTTCGTTCAACTCAGATTCTAAAAAAATGTTGTCGATGACATTTCGTGGGGGGGGGGCTACGCCTCCGTAGGTACCTAATTATAACATATTTTAAAATTTATAGTGGATCGTATTCGGCAGGGTACGTCGTACGTACTATTAAAATCATACAATAAATTATCATTTTTGTACATCATTATTCATTATGAATATAATATAGTTGTTGAACGTCTGTGATTTTTTGGCATAAAGGTACATAAAAAATATTTGACATTTTTAACTATTCAAAAGTTTGTACGTATTATCTATTTATCAGTTTAGATTTTTAGAGTAAACAATATAAAAACTTGTGTACTATAATAGATATATTATGTTGACATATAGTTAAATAACTGAAGCAATACACATCACTGATATAATATTAATTTTTCCCATATTTTATTTAAATATTAGTTAGTTTTATTCATACATATACTATTTATCTATTTTGTACCTAATAAATATATTTATTCCCTTGCTTCACACGAAGATTTACCAATCAAAAAATTTTATTTTTTAAATTTAGTCTACCTATTAATTTATGATTTTATGTGTTTAAAACGATAAAAGGTTTAGAAATTTAATATAACGTTTAGTTTTTTAAATATTAATAAATCTTTAGAGTGATATTTTCGTTAAACGCACCGTCATTGCCATTTTAATTTTATAAGCATTAAACAAAAATTCAAATAATATATGTCTTTTAATATTTTTAATATTTAAAAAACCAAAAATTATATTGAAATTATGATGCTTGTATCTGCTTAAAAACATAAAACCACATATTTATATGAAAAATAAATTTCAAAAATAAAATTTTTAGGTTGGTAAATCGTTGTGTGAAGCAAAAATCTTTTACACCTTTAAGATATGCAATTACGATGAGCCGGGCCCAATGTCTTTTAGATTCTGAGCGAAGCGATGAATGTATTGATTCTACAATGATGTGTGTTTTTTTTTTATTTTTTTTTTTATTTTTTTGTCTGTCACCTTTTAGGACAGTAAAAGTGCTTGGATTTTCTTCAATAGTAACATTTCTGATAGGAAAGTGAATCTAGTTGGTAATCTTCGTTACAGTGAAATGGTGGCAAATTTGGACAAAATAGTTTTTATTTTATATTCGATCATTTTTATGATGAAATTGATAGATTATTGAGAACATTGTTACAAAATATTATTTCGAACGAAAAAACTTCATTGGTCGATATATATACCTCCGAATTGGTGCTATCAAGGTAAATGTTTTATATTGAAAAACTCAACGTTTATTTTTTTTATTTTTGTGTCTGTCATCACCTTTTAGGACAGTAAAAGTGCTTGGATTTTCTTCAATAGTAACTTTTCTGATAGGAAAGTGAATCTAGTTGGTACTTTGGGGGGTCAAAATTTCCCAGTAGTTTTCACAAGCGACGTGAAAAACAAAAGAAAAATTAAGGAAAAACGGGAATTTTTACGCAAAATCTGTTTTCGAGAAAATCGATTTTGGTTTTTGATGTAACTCTAAAACAAATGACCGTAGGGACATGAAATTTTGACTGAATGTTTATATTAGCATTTTCTATACACCATAAAAATTTGAAAATATTTTGACTCTTTTTGAGCTGTTTACGGCCATTGTCAGTTTTAAATTTTTTTAGTTTTTTTTTCTATAAATATCAATAAAATTTTATCTGTTGAGTAAAAAAGCTTGAAAATTTAATAGAAGGCTCCTAGTTTATTGTTTCAAAGGCAGATGAAAAAAATTAAAAATCCTTAGTCACAGTTTTTAATTATAAGCATTTAAAGTTCAAATTTTGACAAAATACGGAAAAATCACGAAAAATAGCAAATTATTTTGATGAGAATTCATAAAAATTTTTCTTTTTAAATCTAAGATTTGAAAATGTAATATAAGATTACTCATAAGTTTGTCTACCTTTATCAAAAAAAAAATGTCTAGAAGAAACTTAAATTAAATTTTTATGAGCGTCTGAAATTTATATTTTTACAACATTTGATATTCATTTGATTTCTCATGTAACAATTTTCTTATTTTATTGTAATTAAAAAACGAATGACTGTAGATACTTGAAAATTTCACTGAATGTTTATATTAGCATTTTCTATACACCATAAAATGTTGAAAATATTTTGACTCTTTTTGAGCTGTTTACGGACATTGTCAGTTTTCAATTTTTTTAGTTTTTTTTTCTATAAATATCAATAAATTTTTATTTTTTGGGTAAAAAAGCGTGAAAATTTAATATTAGACTCCTGATATATCGTTTTAAAAGCAGTTGAAAAATATTAAAAATACATATGCACAATTTTTTTTATAAACATTTAAAGTTCAAATTTTGACAACATTTATCAAATTTATAATTTATTAATTATTTTGTGGCTAAGGATTGAAAATTTAAAACAAGGCTCCACGTAAATAGGTTATATATAAATTACTTTATTCACAATAATATCATCAAATATACTTGGTAATATCATAGGGTGACTGACCGTTTTCGCTCAGAATCGTTTTTCTTATACAATGATATTATATCATTGAATTCAAATTTAACACCATCCATTACAGTGACCCACTTGTAACCTACTGTACAGCAGAGCAACATCCACTTATCCACCTTTTTTTTTAATTGATCATAACTTATTGAATGATGTGAGTAAAAACGTAAAACCAATACCATTATTCTTAGAAATGAAGATTCTTTCAAATTAAAACAACTCATTTTTTGTGTTTTGTGCTCTTTTAAGCAGCCAAGTATGAGTGTATGTGACGTGTCTCAATTATTGGTTATGAGAGGAAAACGTGACCGGCTTCGCTAGACAATATTACAATTAAGAGTAAGATATATATTAATGAAAACTGTGTGTGATGATTTTGATATATTATTAAATTAATGCCTGAAATATTAACATCAATGGCTGACGAGTTGTTTTTTAAGTATAAATATAATATCTAATAATATAATCTAAATATAATTAAGAGGTTACATTTCTGACTTCACTCGTCAACTTATTATAATCAACAGCTATTTATCTTCCAAATTTCAAACCAACCATTAAAAAAATATGTCAATTCATGATATAGCTGACACTATTGTCAAGATTGTCAAGGAAGAATTAAATTCTATATTCCCATATGTATTTATCAGTAGGTACTATAACAATATATATGCCTCACCTGAGCAATAATTTTCAAAGCTTCAACTTATAAAAAAATATTTACGTAACACAAACAGACAAGATAGACTTTCAAGTATAGTTTTATAGAATAATATTGAAAGAATACAAACTATTAACATAGAAAATATAATAGATAATTTTGCCAACAAAAAGGAATTTTTTGAAATGAGAAAGTACCTACATATTATTAGCATATTACTGTTCTAATAGCAGGTCAATGTATGGTGTGTTCATTTTTATTTTTATATCATAATTATTTATATTTAAAATTAATAAAAAAGGCTACAAATTATTACTTTTATTTATTTATAAATAAATATATATCTGTGTTAATTATGTTAACCTTATTTTGTATAAGTAAAAGTGAAAATTGTAAAAACACTATTGAAAAACCAAAAGATCCCTCAATCTGCTCAGAATCTAAAATCAGACATATTTGTAAGACCAAAGCATTTGACATTCCACTCAAAAATTAATAAAAATTATTTAAAAAATATAAAATTATGCGGTTCAATAGGATCGGAGTAATGTTTTTTTCGATAAAAGAAATGTATAGTATACATTATAATTTTTGATATAAATCGTATTTGCTCAATATGGCATAATATACTATACGACTATCGATTCAAATATTGCTTATTATTTCCATTACTTAGGGAAAGAATTATAAATAATATTCACAATTTAAATTTTATTTAATCACCTAATATTTATAAGAAAAGTACACAGGTGAGTAGTGGACTTTGTCATTTTTCTTCATATGTAACAACTAATTGATCAATATTATTGTCAAGATCTTCACTTCTGGACAACTAAAATGGAAATAAATTTACATAAATATTCAATAGATATTATATAAACTATATCAAAAAAAAAGTCTTACCAAAGTTACAAATTCTCAAATTAAAAATGATCCAATCGTTAGGTTGTCATGATTGTCTTGAATGTTTATGTTGATGACATGAACTAGCTTATTGCCAAAACTTTGAATAGTTTCAAAATCTAAACATATAAATATGATTTTAATTTTTATAATAATGATACGATTGCCAATTCAAACATACACTCAAGTACTTGACCATATACTCTCTCTTCACACCTAATGACTAGAGTGAATTGTTCATTGCATTGTTGAAATCTTTCTGGATGCTGTTTTATTCGCTATATTTCTATCCAGAATATTTAACAAACCATTTTTGGTGGCTTGGCGTGATGCGTTGGCTTCTACCAGTGCTACAACTACTAGCTCCCGGATGGGTGACCACACGGGTTCTTACTAGTTAAAAACCTTGCCACACATACACGTGTTTGCTACCTACCGTAACAACCGTTAATGTGAAAATAATAACGAGAACGATTAAGAATTTGTTGACAATATAATAATATATTTAATAAATAATATCACAATGATAAACATATCAATTATATATAATTTTATTTTAAAAAGTAAATTCAAATAATTTATAAACAATTATTTTTTATATGTATTACGATAACCTACCCTACGGCGTATACATAGTTACATAATTATTATATATGTCAAAGAAATGCTTATATTACTAATGAAATGGGTTTATAACAATAGCTAAGGATTGAAAATTGAAAACAAGGCTCTTAGGATCCACGTAAATAGGTTAATAGGATAATTGAATTATAACAAAATAATAATTATCATCGTCATCATTCGTTTAAATATCTAATTTTTTCCAAATTTGAATTTAAAACGTCTCTAAGAAAATATTGTGTTAAAATATTGTTTGGATTTTTTTCTTACTATTACAGTATTAACTATACTTGAGGAACCTTGTTTTAAATGTTCTATGTATTTTATTTCACAAGCATAAATATTTCATTATGTTTAAACTTTCTGCGAAGATATTAGATAACTAAATGTTGACTAATGTTTCACTTTACTAATAATCTTATTTTGTCGTAAAGATATATGACATTTATCATTTTACCTTTAAGATAAAATTTAAATATTTACACTTTCGTTTGAGTTAACCTTAAATTACTTATATTTCAAAGCATGTTCTTTTTTATTTTTCCTGTTAAAAACACGCCTAAAACTATATCAGTTTAAAAAAATTATTTCATGAAGATAGGTCATAATGGTTAAAAATTAAAAAAGGTGGATAAGTGAATGTCGCTCTGCTGTTCAGTAGGTTACAAGTGGGTCACTGTAATGGATGGTGTTAAATTTGAATTCAATGATATAATATCATTGTATAAGAAAAACGATTCTGAGCGAAAACGATCAGTCAGCCTATGATATTACCAAGTATATTTGATGATATTATTGTGAATAAAGTAATTTATATATAACCTATTTACGTGGAGGCTCCAACTTTAAATACTTAAAAAAAAATTGTCCCTATGTATTTTTAATATTTTTCAGGAGCCTTATATTCAATTTTCACGCTTTTTTACCCAACAAAAAAATTTTTATTGATATTTATAGAAAAACAAACTAAAAATTTAAAACCGACAATGTCCGTAAACAGCTCAAAAAAATAAAATTATTTTCAAATTTTATGGTGTATAGAAATAAGAATAATGGTATAGGTTATACGTTTTTTCTCACATCATTCAATAAATTATGATCAGTTAAAAAAAGACCTTGGGCCCGGCTCATAGCAATTGCATATCTTAAAGGTGTAAAAGTTCTTTGCTTCACACAACGATTTACCAACCTAAAAATTTTATTTTTGAAATTTATTTTACATATAAATATGTGGTTTTATGTCTTTAAGCAGATACAAGTATAAGAATTTCAATATAGTTTTTAGTTTTTTAATATTAAAAATCTTAAAAGAGATATATTATTTGAATTTTTGTTTTATGCTTATAAAATTTAAATGGCAATGACGCGCCTTTTAACGAAAATACCATTATAGAGATTTATTATTATTTAAAAAACTAAACGTTATATTGAATTTCTAAAACTTTTATCGTTTGAAACACATAAAATCATACATTAATAGGTAGACTAAATTTCAAAAATAAAATTTTTTTATTTGTAAATCATCATGTGAAACGAGGAAATAAATATATTTATTAGGTACAAAATAGATAAATAATATATGTATGAATAAAAATAACTAATATTTAAATTAAATATGGGAAAATTAATATTATATCAGTGATGTGTATTGCTTCAGTTATTTAACCATATGTCTATATAACTCACTCAAGTGATATTGCTTTTTTTAAAAAAATTATGAATGTTATAAAAAAAAATATATTTGATAAATCATTACATTATTTTGCAGATTTCTGTTGTTGTCATATAGGCAGATAGAATATATTATATTTATTCTTGCAAACTTGATTGATCAAATTGCTAAAAAAGAGAAAATAATCATGCAAAAATTAAAAAGCGAGTAACAGTGGATAACGCTTTAGATATATATTTAATATTTAATAACATATAATACAGTATACATTCATTGACTGTTCGTTGGTTTTCGTCATACCCTCCGGGAGGTATTTAAAGACAATAAACAGCATCCAGAAACAATGGTTCATTGACCAAGTTCGGTGGTTTTCGTCATAAGTTCCGGGAGGTCTTTAAATAAAATATAAATATTTTCGTATCATATAACATAATATATCTATTAGCTATTTTATTACACAAGTTTTTATATTGTTTACTCTAAAAATCTAAACTGATAAATAGATAATACGTACAAACTTTTGAATAGTTAAAAATGTCAAATATTTTTTATGTACCTTTATGCCAAAAAATCACAGACCTTCAACAACTATATTATATTCATAATGAATAATGATGTACAAAAATGATAATTTATTGTATGATTTTAATAGTACGTACGACGTACCCTGCCGAATACGATCCACTATAAATTTTAAAATATGTTATAATTAGGTACCTACAGGGACGTAGCCCCCCCCCCCCCTCATGAAATGTCATCGACGAAATTTTTTTAGAATCTGAATGGAACGAAATTTATTAAATAGTAGGTACCTACCTAAGTTAAGATAAATTTGTTATATAATAATCATGATTGTCCTTTATCAACTGACTAGATCGTAAGTTTTATCTTTTATTGTTACACTAATCGTATCGCGTATACGATTTAAAGCAAAATATAATATACGATACTCGCCTGTCGTCAGTCGATGTTTGTCTACTTTCATATAAACGTACCTACGGTAAATTTTATTTCGAGTCGATTTTGGCAACCTTTCCAGTACCTACAATTGAATTTAAACGACCATTTTCAACTTTAAAAAGAGTAAAAACACTAATTCGAAACCAAATTTGAAATTACCATTTAACAGGGCTGGACTCTTATTTTATCCGCTGATTGGGAAATATCAGTTTCACCAAATGACGGGTTGAATATTATAATGGAAAAATCAAAAAGAAAATTATTATTTAAAATTATAATTTTGTCATGCCTATGTTATATTTTATACCTACTTTTTTTTTTTTTTTTATTCATACGATATTTATCTTTATTATAATACAATAGTTATTACTTTATAATACTTACATATTTCACCCATTGAATAGAAAAAATATTTTTTTGTTTTTACAATATAATATACACACTATAGCATAATATTCTGTACGTCATTACGAATTTAATTTTTGCTTAATTAATAAGAATGCCTAAAATTACTTATTTATTTTTTTTTTAACTTCCCCCCCCCTCCTGAAATAAAATCCTGGGTACCTATGCATAATACTATACAAAATATATTATATTTATTGTAAATATAAAATACTATTATTATATTATAGTATTGTAATGGTATTAGATATATTATATTATACCATTGTAATCAGGGCTTGTAAACGTTATATTTGACAAAAAATGAAATGAAATTTGTAAACGTAATTATAACGGAAAGCGATAGTCAAAAATAATTAAACACTGCAAAATACAGCATACCGCAAAACATAATTTATAGAATATCATTGAACAAATAATATTGCAAAACAAAATTATTTAAAATCTATTTATTTAAAAGGTCTATTGGTTTCTTAGAACATTAATTATTTCATGCAAACAATCTAAGAATTGATTATAATATTATATTCCGTACCTGGTCTATAACATACCCACATTAGTTATTTTTTTTAAATTTAATGGGTATTGACACAATTTTTAAAAAAAAAAAACGATAAGCGCATAACTTGTATAACGTTTTTTGTTCTAAATAACGATAAACGCAAAAATCGTGTAACGATTTAATTATGTAAATAATATAAAACGGAATTTTTTTTTTTCAAATGCAAGCAGTAGTATGAAATAGCCGGTTCTAGCCCCCCCCCGCTTCACCATCCTCTCACCATGTCAAAGCGTGCTTCCCCCTCCCCCACTCCCTCAGCAAATACTGTGCTTCTCACACCACTCCCCCCACCTGCACTACGTCATCATTCTTCCCTACGTCATCATGTTTCTTTCCCCTCCCCACACCCTCACCTGCGCTACATCATTCCGCCAATCCTCTCCCCCTCCCCTCCGGAACAACGTCATCCCGCGCCTCCTACGTCATCACGGGCTTCGCCGAGTGCCTAAAATATATATATACATACTACAGTACATACTCTATGCATACTATAGTATATACCTATATATATACTAATGTATATACTCTATACGTACTATAGTATATACCTTTATATATACTAAATTATTTACTCTATACATACTATAGTATAAACCTATATATATACTAAAGTATATACTCTATACATACTATAGTATATACCTATATATACTAATGTATATACTCTCTACATACTATAGTATATACCTATATATACTAAAGTATATACTCTATACAAACTATAGTGTATACCTATATATATACTAATGTATATACTCTATACGTACTATAGTATATACCTTTATATATACTAAATTATTTACTCTATACATACTATAGTATATACCTATATATATACTAAAGTATATACTCTATACATACTATAGTATATACCTATATATATACTAAAGTATATACGGTATACCTATATATAGTAGTACCATTTATATATACATACTACTTAGCTTTTTCCCCTTTCCTCCCTCTTTCACGCCCACACATACTCCTCGTATATATATGTATATATGCTATTATGAAAGCATCACCCCTACCCATATATTTTGCGGAATATTCGCGCTTACCGCGGACGATCTATTAACTAAGATAATTATTATTTTTAATTCGCATGCGAACGTCATATACACTGCCAAGATATATGATAATCGTAGATCATTACCGGTGCAGCTGTTCGACGTTCGCCAAGTGCAGTATTTCAATTTTACATTTCAAAGTTAAATTTAATATAATAAACAATAAATGATGACGGAACGTGACGTTCAACTGCGACTAGATAATCGATACTACTGATTTTGTCATAGACTTTTTAGGCCGCAAGTCTATCAGCATCGGGCTCGACCCGTCTAAAGATTTTAACGTATCTATCCGGATAATCACGCCATCACGGTTCGTATGTATAACAGCCGATTTTTTACGTCGCCTTTACTCGTTGATGGGACATATTCTGTCGATTATAACCGATCCACCGGTTAAAAGCCGCAAGAAACTGTTACTCCGGGACGAGACGATCACACTGTCCAAAATTAGTTATCGCGGCAATAATATGCTGGTAATCGAATCCCACCACCAACGAGAACGCCGTTTATTATTGAGCAGACGAAATCTATTAAAGCTCCAAGACATGCAATGGATTATCAACGAGGTTATCGCTCAAAAATCTAACATTATACGTCACATGGTGATGGGACAAACTGATCTTATGGCCGCATATTTATACGCAAATGTACCCGTGGAAAAATCCTCGTCAGTTGAGGAAATTACATTGATAATCTGCAATATCCACGGCGATTTATCGACACTGAATATCGTCCCGAAAAATGAATACAGTTTCACGAACCAGATCAAATTCTTTCCACACAATCAACTCGCCGAGTGTTGGCACAAGAAAATGCGTGAAAACGGTACAGACTATCCGATCAACGACGATGACACCGCCGCCGCCGCCGCAGCCACCTCCTCTGACGTCATCGAATATATTATTATATTATTTTATACTATATTATAATTTATAATATATCATACTCGTAAAAGAAATTGACGGGTCAACGATGTTTTCTTATACAAACTATTGATGTGCTGCTCCACACGGTGCATTCAACCACCGGCCAGGGATATAGGAAAAATAGTCGACTAGGCATAATATAATATATTATATACATATATATATGTATACGTTGTTATATTGTTACATAACATTGCATTCATATTATTGTACGTTACTTGTATTATTGTGAAATAAGATTTCTATATCTATTATTACTATACACATATACACTGTCAAAATCACTGTATAATATATACCTAAAAGCACAATTTAGCATTTTTTTGCTATCAACGATTTTCAACAGTTTCAATCTCTCTCGATCGTCGACTTTAATAACAGGTATTTTCCACGACACTCGCATCAGCTGTACTTTGACTTCTTTCACCAGAGTCTTAAACGACGTGCTAGAAATTTCCAAAGTAACAAATAAAAATTACTATTTGTTTGCGATCAAGCGTAAAAAATTACGATTATCGAGCGTCAGCGAATCGTTTTTTTTTGTTTTTATTATTACGATTAATTTTTTTACGAACAGCTGTGACGTGTTGTAGTGTATGCCTGTCAACGGTCACGGCTTTAATGCGTGCCTCACCACTGTTCACAGCATATTTACCGTCATTAAATTTCAAGCCCATTTTTTATAAGCAGTCTGATGTTTACAGCTTCGCCGCGAAAAGTAATGAACTTCCCGTTTTGATCGGTCAATAAAACTCGTACGAAATCAATCGTATCTGTTTTCAGTTTATACAACACACTATATTTGAGTACTTCAACTATTTTATAACCGGGTGGCACGATCGGATAAAATTCATGTATCGTATGCGATTGCCGTCCGTTGTTGAATGAACGTAAATCCAAGTTTCATTCGACTTTTATCGTATTAACGTTCATAATTTTCACTACGCGATCGGACTCGTGTCTATGATTGCGTACCAAAATACGCTTATCGAAGCCTAATAACGACGCGATGCTATCTTCGACGTTTAAATCGATATCACTATTACAAAGCATAGTACATTTCAATGTGCTGCTATTAGTCGACAAACTGAAATAATGCACGCCGATGTCCTTTAAGAGTTCACGTATTTTAGTTTCTAAAACAATTATTTCATAACACCCAGTAGGTATTTTAATCTTAGTTATCTCGAACTGTTCGCCGTGAATGATATGCAGAGTATCGCACCCAGTCTCGACGTTAGGTATTGAATTATATGTTTGCATGCTTAGAAGCCCGATTTCAGATTTGTCACCAACTTCTATGGGTGGGAAAAAATGACTTTTTAATTCGGAGCTGTTTCCGCACAGCGATAGTGTCTGAGACGGCATGTTGTCGACGATAATATTACAATATATATATATATATATATATATATATATGTTTATATTTTTTAATAATAATATAATTATTGTTTATCGGTTAAAAATTTCAAACATAAATGTCCACAGTTGAAAGTATTGTATGCTTGATGACGTTCATAATTATATTCAATAACACAGCCTTTGAAATACTTCACTAATTGTGGCGACGGGCGAAGGTCTCCGTAGCCGTCGTAATAAAAAACTGATTTCCCGATTTTTTTATAACACACCCAATGCGTGCCTTTATTTTTTTCAAAGTCGAGGTTAACGACCGCGCTTTCCGTGTGATTAGGTCCGGCGGTGGGCAACCTGTCTATGCAATATACACTTCTGAAATGACGTATTTTCTTAAATTTAGCGTATTTAACAATTTCGAAATGATAAAGAGCGCGATTGGGTAAAATCAGTTTTTTGTTCTCGACGATTTTCTAGCAGTATTTGTTTTTGCCGATTTGCGCCGACTTTTTATTTTTTAATTTTGTCGATGATATTTTTTTCCTTTTAACAGCGACCTTCTTAAGTCCATTACCGATGCTTTTGCGCGAACCACGAACACTCGATTTCCGGGCAATAGTATACGAACCCAAACCACTTTTATGTGGATTTAGATACATGCCTTTGCCTAATTGTATAGGCGATCCGCTGTTCGATCTAATACTGCGTATTGTCTTCACGATGTTAGACACCCCGCCCGCCAGCGAACCCAACGCCGAAAGTCCAGCCAATATAGGATTAACGCTAGCGCTCCACCGATTTTAGGAACTTTGATCACACGAGGTAGTTTATTTTTAGTTTTTCTCGATCGAACGCCCTTGTTTGTTTTCACATGTTTTCGTGCAACACATACCGCAGATTTAATTAATTTACTCATGTTCGGCGTCGACGGGCACGTTTTAATCGATTTTTTGATCGCTTTTTTGCACGCACCGACAATATTACCGACCCCGCATCCAGCACCAGTTTTACGTTTAGCCTTCATACCAGTGGTTACAAGCCACGCGGCAGCTTTTTCCTTATAACCAGCGTCTTTCGCGCCCACTCTGCTCCAAGCTCGTTCTTCCAAAATACTGTCGGCCGCACTACGTTCGGATAAGGAATTACTTTTCTCGTAAGCTATATCGTGGTCTCTACACGGAGAATCTAGACCGTTTATGCCGGTCTGTCCGAGAGCAAGTCTTTTTCCTAAATTAGTCCCAGGTCCGCAGTACTGATAACCTGGTAAATGTAATTTGAATGGTAAACTATTTATTATTGGACTACCGCTATTGGACTTGACCTTCCGACGTGGTAACATTGTATGGGCACATCGCACGGTCAGCACGCGTATTTATACAATGTGATTCATCAGGCAAGACATAAAACTCAAAGTGGATAATATCGAGAAGCTACCGCCTAAGCATGGGCCGCTGTTTCCGAATTCTATCAGGGCGTTGATTGTAGGACCGTCGTGGTGCGGGAAAACGAATCTTATTTTCACGTTATTGGTTCACGAGAACGGGATCAAATTCGAAAATGTATATATTTATTCGAAAACACTGCATCAAGCCAAATATATTATCATGCTAGATAAGATTTTATGCGACGTTCCGTTTATAAGTTTATTCAAAATCAATGACAACGAGACGGTGATATCGCCCGAGAAAGCTCTACCAAATTCAGTTTTCCTATTCGACGACGTGATAACAGAGAACCACAATATCATTCGATCGTACTTTTCGAGATCCAGGCATAATCTAATAGACGTGTCTTATTTAGCCCAATCGTATTCACGTGTACCGAAACAATTGATTCGGGACAATGCTAATTTCATAGTTTTATTCAAGCAGGACGAAATGAACCTGAAACACGTTTACGACGAACATTGCTCGGGTGATATCAAATACAACGAGTTTAAAGATTTTCGCATGACGTGTCGGCGTGGCGGTAGATTTGAATTTATTGTCATCAGCAGTGAACACGAGCGTGATAACGGTCGCTATAGACCCGGGTTCGACACATATGTTATTATATAATAAGCCGGTACGTCGAAATATAACACATTTGCCCGGTACCACGGGAAAGGTAAACAACTTGCCGTCGGTGTCCCCGGCGTCACCGTCGTTATTGGCGGATATTATTCAACCGAGAATGAATATAAAAAAAAAATATCATGCGCTGAAAACCGGCTGTTTTGAAACTGAATCATTAGTAAATAATACACTCAGTTCTATTATCGATCCTCTTAATAAAATACGCGACAATATCGATACCCCCCGCACGCATTTATCGGTGCATCAGCCACAACCCCCGCCCGCGTCATCGTCATCGCGGCAGTCATCACCGCGATCGCTACCGGATGTCTATAAAAAACATTCCACCGCCTCATCATCTAATACTTTAAAACTAATACTTTGCATTTTAAAAACCGGTACATGCATAGTTACCTTTGCTAAAAGTTAATATTTTTGTTTAAATATCTTAAAAACTGTATTCTTAGAGCCACACTCATCAGCTAAATAATATAACAACTATACTATCATTACAATTGTCACTGATTTTCATCACTATACCTGTCTCGAAATACACAAACCTATAACACCTAGGTCAAGAATAAAGCATTGATTTTCAGATTAAATATAAGTACACTATATTTTTTTGATTACAGGGAATTTATTTTTATGTTTTTTTGTTAATGTTTCGAATTTTGTTAGCTATAAGTATTACAATTTAACATAGAAAACTGTAAATGTCGAATATATTATGTATACCTAACGTTTATGATGATAATTATATGTGTGTTTATGTGTTTTTATTGAAATTACGACATTCGTATATGCATTTCTATACACGATAACATTTTCAAAATATTTTGATTTGTTTTTAACTTGTTTTGAACATTTTCAGTTTCCAATTATATTAGTTTTTTTTTCTATGAATGTCAGTAAAAATTAATTTATTAGTCGGGTAAAAAGCTTGAAAATGTAATACAAGGCGCCTACTTTATTGTTATAATAGAATTAAAAAAATTGTAAAAATCCTTAGTCACAATTTTTTTTTATGAGCATTTTAAAGTTCATATCTTGAAAAATCACAAAATTTAGCAAATTATTTTGAGTTGAGATTTCATAAAAAAATTTCTTTTTAAATCTAACATTTGAAAATGTACTACAAGATTACCCATACGTTTGTCTAGCTATACTAAAAATAAAAATATTTACAAACAAATTAAATATTTATGAGTATTTAAAGTTCATATTTTTACAACACTTTTATTTCATTTCTCATGTAGCGGCTTACTACGGCTCACAATAATATCATCAAATGTTCTTAGTAATATGTTATGTATATAGTATATACATAATAAAAACCCTTATTATAAATAATATAATAATATCATACTGCCCACAAATTAAATGACCTCATTCGAAGCAGACGTAGTATTTACTTTCTCGCCAAGTACTCGTTATCGTGGTCAGTCTCGAAAGAGTAAGACTTTGTCTGTGTTAGGTAGGGATCTCACCCTTGAACATCCAGTGCTCGTTATCGTGGTCACCAAAAGGAGAATTTAAACAAGCTCATACAGCAGGTGTTGATAACTACTAACTCGTTTTCTTATACAATGATAATATTATATCATTGAATTCGAATTAAATACTATCCATTACAGTGACCAACTTTTAACCTACTGTACACTAGAGCGACACCCACTTAACCACCTTTTTTATATTACAACCTATATCATATATATATATGTATTTATAATATTTGTTTAGTACCTACCTACATACTAATTATTAAAAACAACTTAGTAGCTATACATAAGATAGCTCTACAAATATTTACTATACATATGTATATATTTATGTATTATATTTAATCGTATAACTAAGTATCATAATTTATAATTATGCATATAGCATTAAACTGATGACATTTACATGCACATTTGTACATAATATACCTACTCCAAGCTTGGTCCTACATACAAAATGGTCGTAAATAACACGTTTCGTGTTTATATTATTAGCGAGATGTATTTTGTATTTCTTGACTAAAAAAATTACAAACAATTAAAAATTATTTTATCGGACATAATATAATTATCAATAGTCATTAAAACTACTTAAAACAAATGGTGATCGCACGCAAGTATTTTCAAATTTTAATAATAATTGTAATATTCTTACAAGGTAGGTACATTGTAAATATTTATATTAAAACTTTTTTAAATGATTTATATTGGTGCCTATATTATAAATATAAAAAAAATATATTTAGTGTGTGTATTGTGTATGTTGTGTTCTATAGTATTATACTATTAGATACTCTGCAAATAAATAAAACGTATTTTCAATAGAATATTTAAAGAAAATATGTAATTGTTTAGTTAGAAGTTTATTTAGAGATAATATAATAGAAAATTTAAGTAATTTAAAACCATTTTATTCAAACATTCTGTCGTATACACCGATCACAGCCGTACACAAATAAGCTAAAACTTATATTAAAACTTTGACGTCCAGTGGCGATCAAAGTGGCTTAATACAAAATTCACAAAATCAAAAATGTATAAAATACTTAACACGTGTTCATGAATTATAAATTAATATGAATATAATATATACAACAACCAACAAGGAGACCATGTATAAGCTAATATGTTCTCAAATGTGATGGCATATCAAATATTACTGCCCCATAAACATTCACTAACTTTTCGGCCATGGTTCCAAGATCCAGGTATTGGTTTTAGAGTCATAGATTTCTACAGAATCCAAAAATTCATCAGATCCGCCAATAACATACAACAAACTCTTAAATGTCACAACACCTATATTGAAAATTCAATTTAAATTCAATAAGTTCATTAGAATGATTTTCTTAAAAAATTAATATTTATAGTTACTTGAATTGAATCTGGATAAGTGCATATCTTTGATAGGAGATAAAACTTTAGTAATTGGTGAATAGGTCTCAACACTTTTAAGATACACTGAACTTCCGAGTTTCTGACAGGTACCACCAATAGCATACATTACACCGTCTAAGACTCCTATAACAGGAGCTCGGCGTTTTGTAGACATTTGTGTGACTGGTGTCCACGTGTCAAGGCTGTGTAATGTCATCACGAGAGATTAGATTAATCATTTCTTCAGAGGACAAAGATAGGAATTCACCAGCTTCAACCAGTTTTCTGAAAATAATTATCATAATATCAATACAATTTACTGACAGTGTAAAATTTAATCAAGCTTACAAAAAATTTGTTTATATGCATTCTTCAGAACTTGAAGACAATTCCATGCAGTTATAAAAGTCAGCAAATCCTTTAATACCAAAACAATTTGAAGGATTCAGATGTTTTTGTAAAAAGTCAACAGATACACATTTTACATGATTCAACTGTAAGAGATTAGCAGCTGGAAACAAAACCTAAACAAATAAACGATAATAATGAATTTAAATAATTTTGATTATAATATAAAATAACTAGGGTTTAAATCATTTAGTCTTGTTTATGTAATTACAATTGTTTTTAGTCGATTCAAAAAAGAAAATAACAGTTTAGTTGAAAATTCATGAACATTTTTCTTCAAATTGTAAATCAATGATTTCTTATAAAAAAACAGCCATGGTTTTGCTTCAGAAGCATTTTAAAAGCATAGTTTAAGAATTGAAAATTTAATTCAAGATTTCTCATAAGTACCTGTTTTAGTTTGAAAACAAAAATTTAAAAAATAATTATTTATATTATATAAACAGTCTTTTTAATAGATATTTTAAACTCAAATATAAACTAAATTAGATATATTTTAAACAGAGAATAACGATTTTAGTTATAAAAATTTCAAAATATAATTATGATTATTTAAACTGACTAAACGCCTTCGCTCTGAATAGTTATTCTTATACAATGAATATATATAAATTTATTTATTTTGAATAAACACTAATTTGAAACAACTATTTGGGCAAATAATATATAATAAATTGAACTTAAGAATAGTATAACAATATACTATCTTCAATAGTGAAATGATATACATTGAATTCAAATTTAACACAATCCATTACTGTGACCTTCTAGACTCCTAATGCGTAAAGCAGAACAGTGCCCTCTTGCCCACCTTTTTATTTTTTTAATTTGTATTATCTATGGTAGGTATACCGAAAATACCACAAAAAAATCCATATTGTGTTGTCTTTCATCACCAAAAGCAAATGTTTCAAAGAATTGCCTAAATTTACAACATCTCCATCCCTTTTAGCAAAATTGGTGAACATTGCACGGAAGTATGGACTAGCTGATACTAAAACAACTTTATGTACATACACTATTACACCGTCTTCTGTTTCAAACTTAATAGCACATAACACTCCTTCTCTAAAAACATAGAACGTGTTATTATTATTTATTTTTATAGCAGTTAAAATTACTAAAATGTCATAGGTACCTGTGTAGACTTTGTAGGACTTGAATTAAACTGGGAGTATGACAGCTGTTTATATATAATTTAGATTCACATCCGTTGGATTTCAGAACTTCCTTTTGGCCACTTATCCATGGTATAACATGTTTTACAGAATCCATCTCTTTACTATGTAGTATCAATTTGTAATTACTATTATAACTGCAAATAACATCAAATTTGTCGTACTTCCCAAAATGTTATTCACTTGGTTTGCAACCTATTAATGATTAAAAATTAAATTAAAATTTAACAAATTACATTTTTGTACTGCATATTATCTCAATATCTGTACTATTTTACTTTTTGTTAATAAGAATTTTAATAAAGTTAATAAATAATTAACGCTGCAAAATTGAAATTTAATCTTGCATGTTTTGTATTTTTTTCTTGCCTAATTTAATTTTTTTCTTGCATTTTTGCATGCATATTTTACAATTCAAAAAACATATAAATTTGGTTTTTATATATTATAATATGTTTTAAACATTTAAAACTGTTTTTAAGTTAATTTATCATTGGTCAATGTCCAGAAATAGTATAATACATTCATATTTAGTAATGATTAGATATTAATAATTAATATAATGAGGTATGCTTTGTATTTATACTATATCAGCAAAAATTAATAACATTGATCAAATTATATTTAAATATTATTTATAAAAGTGCTCGTGCAGTACGCTATCTACCGCCACTTTGTTGGTGTAATACAGTATATAATATAATTGTTAACTACTGAAAAATATGACTTATTCTTAGAAATGTTATATTTTTATTATATTTTATTAGTATAGGAAAGTACTTGCGACTTGAGTCGTTACAACAAACACTATTAACATATTTTATGTATTTAATGGTTATAAAAAACTATACCTAAATAGTAGATACCAACCTAATAGATAACGGTTTAACCTACAGTCTTATGGAATGTAGCATACTATACAAGAGAACCTTATTAAAATATGATAAAATATTCGATTGACTACAATACGCACATTGTGTTATGTACGTAGGTACTTACTTATTTTGTTTTGTAGTTAACTTCAGTTTGTAGGTATTATACGTATCTGTAGATGCGGTATATTATATTCCGTGGTCTATAGAAATATGGAATCCAGTGTACCAGAACACGTTTACGGATTAAAGATACTTAAAGTTAGTTATACTTATTAGTTCATGTAAAATATTATATTAAATGGCAGGACGCGAGAAGCAACAACTTGTTCGTTGAGTAGGCCGCTAATTCACGTCCGACCGACCGGCGACCGTTGTTATCAATTTATTTTGTTATCAATTATCATAAACCGCGATCACGAACATTAGAGGCAAATATGTACTATAGATTAGAATACGAGAAGCTCTGTAGAAACCTGCTGGCGTCATAGCGTTACAAAATGTATCGGAATTAAGACAACATAAAATAGTAACTACTATTACAACATTTACAACTACCGATGTATTGTACATAAAAAAAATTTTCTATCGAGCTCGTAGTTAAATTTTGCCAAACTTACCTAAAACGAGAAATGAATGTCTTATTATTATCTACTACAAGTTACAACATCAAAAGTGATAAATTACTTATAAATTACAGCTCCGGGTTACCGATCAGGCCATGGTGTGTCGTGGGTGTCGACGTCCAAATGTGGGTTGAGCTGGTCGTTCGCAGGTCCTCTTCAGGTCGTTCGTCGTTGTCAGTCCTCGAATTCCACTATCGACCGCCGATTATGACTCTTCATTCTTGACCATCCAACTATCAACCGCCAATTATAGACTCTATCGACTACCTCACTGTAGACTTTATCATAACTATCTACCACCATGCGTCCCGGTCGGTTATTTACACGATGTGACCTAAACATCGCGTCAGCATAATATATATATTTCATAAATATTGTAGTAAGCAAGTTACTACTTAACAATAAAACAAATTACACAGGTACATAATTCTACTATACTATAATAAATTTAGATACTGTAATTCGGCATAAATCGGATAATAGAAACGAAGTTAAGGGTTCTTTCTGTATATTACATTTTAATGTCTTGGGTAAGAGACGGTAGATATTAGGAACTCACTGAACCATAATTTGCTCTGTATACGACAGATGTTCAAATATAAAAATATATACTATATGATTATTTTGATTACAACGCTGTACGCTGTACGCGACGATAGTCATTATAAAAATATAAAAATTATATTAAAAATATTATTTCAAATTTAATACACAGAATTATACTGGAAGTCATAATATGCGTGGGCTGGAACGATGTTCACACCAATCACATCCGTGAGCCGAGATACAGTATCTATAGGCAAGGGGTACGGGGAACTTCATATATAAGGGAGCCCGAATCGGCCTGTTTTCAGACGTGTACTACCACCCATTAGTGCAAGCACCTTCACGCCACTCTGTACGAGCATATTTTGGACTTAGAAAAAATTATCAACAATATAATAAAATTCACAATAAAACAACAACTGTCTTTTATTTATTATCAACCACGACTACAACATCAAACAAATTGTCTGCGACCTGCAACTATAATATCTTGGGAGCCACTTATCTACTATTAGAACTACGATAGTAGGTACCAAGCTCCCGAGTATATTACAATATATACACATTTGCCATTACTAACACTCAACATATTAGCCGTGCCGATGACGATAATCGTTAAAATACCAAACAAGTAAAATACTATGAACAACACTTGATGCGTAAGTATTTTTATCAAAGGTAATATAATTTTACTCTTCAGAAATCATAACTCACTACCTGATATGTCGTTGTTACGTGTAGGACGTAGGTAGGTATAAAATGTAATAACTGTGTAAACATTTCTATTTATATCGTTTAAGTGTAAAAATTAAATAATATAAAAATGTATCAAAGTTTGAAAATATCAATCAAATAATGTTTATATTTTATACAAACAGCTGTAAGTCAGGTGTATGTTAATTAATTCTTTTGAAATTCTGGTTTAAGCGTCAGAATATTGTAACGATAAATTACTAATAAAAAAAACCAATAATTTTTTAATTTAAAAAATGGTACTTTTGGCACACTAAATTCGTGTTTCATCCCACTGTGCGCCCTTAAGGTATTTTCCATAGTATCACACTAATTTTGTACACCTATAAAACAGCGGGGTTTATTGAAAATTACTCTGCGTTTGCAGGCGGCTACCGGCTGGCCCGCCACTAAATATGTTATTTATTTTAAGTCTATCGCGTCAAAAGAGTAGGAGGAAAAAACTTACGTAAATCCAGTGGCGTAGATACAGTTTTCTGGGGGGGTTTAAAGTATATTTATGATACGAGTTATTGGTTAAACTAAACGTCATTTTTATTTTGAATTAGTATTAGTAATTAGTGTATTAGTGTATTAGTGTATTACATTTACCGATTTTATAATTGGTTTTCATACAATAAAAGTGTAAATACTCGGATAATTTCTATATAAAAATGTATAACTCCCCCCCCCACCATAACTACTCCACTGCGTAAATCATCAATTTTATTCTTCCGGCGAAACAAAACGTACCCACTTTAAGAGCCACCTGGGGAAATGCAGCGCGCGCGTCTTCATCTCCGACCCAAACTCAATCCGAAGTAGGTATTCAGATTAATTAATATCAATTACAAATTAATTTGTGAAAATAACTCAACAATCAAAATGGAACGAAATAATATGTTAGTAATGGAATATTGTTGTTCGTCTCTGACGATTGTCATTTGCCATAGATCATATTTTGTAACCTAGGTAACATATATTGGGGACCCACAAATAAATATATTTAAAAAAAAAAGGTGGGTAAGTGGATGTCGCTCTGCTTCGCCCCCGTAGGTACCTAATTATAACATATGTATTATAAAAGTTAAATTTTTCACTATTCAAAAGTTTGTACGTATTATCTATTTATCTGTTTAGACTTTTAGCATTTTCTATACACCATAAAATTTGAAAATAATTTCATTTTTTTGAGCTGTTTACGGACATTGTCGGTTTTAAATTTTTTAGTTTGTTTTTCAATAAATATCAATAAAAATGTTTTTGTTGGGTAAAAAAGCGTGAAAATTGAATATAATAAGGCTCCTTATAATATATCGTTCTAATAGCAGTTGAAAAATATTAAAAATACATAGGTACAATTTTGTTTTATAAGCATTTAAAGTTCAAATTTCGACAACATTTATCAAATTTATATTTTATTAATTATTTTGTAGTTAAAAATGTATAAAATGTTTAACTTTTATGGCTAAGGATTGAAAATTTAAAACAAGGCTCCACGTAAATAGGTTATATATAAATTACTTTATTCACAATAATATCATCAAATATACTTGGTAATATCATAGGCTGACTGATCGATCAGAATCGTTTTTCTTATACAATGATATTATATCAATGAATTCAAATTTAACACCATCCATTACAGTGACCTACTGTACAGCAGAGAGACATCCACTTATCCACCTTTTTTAATTTTTAACCATTATAACCTATCTTCATGAAACATTTTTTTAAACTGATATAGTTTTAGGCGTGTTTTTAACAGGAAAAATAAAAAAGAACATGCTTTGAAATATAAGTAATTTAAGGTTAACTCAAACGAAAGTATAAATATTTAAATTTTTCTTAAAGGTAAAATGATAAATGTCAAATATCTTCACTACAATATAAGATTATTAGTAAAATTAAACATTAGTCAACATTTAGTTATCTAATATCTTCGCAGAAAGTTTAAACATAATGAAATATTTATGCTTGTGAAATATAATACATTGAACATTTAAAAAGAGGTTCCTCAAGTATAGTTAATACTGTAATAGTAAGAAAAAAATCTAAAAAAATAATTTAACACAATATTTTCTTAGAGACGTTTTCAATACAAATTTGGAAAAAATTAGATATTTAAACGAATGATGACGATGATAATTATTATTTTGTTATAATTCAATTATCCTATTAACCTATTTACGTGGATCCTAAGAGCCTTGTTTTCAATTTGCAATCCTTAGCTATTGTTATAAACCCATTTCATTAGTAATATAAGTATTTGTAATACAAGCATTTCTTTGACATATATAATAATTATGTAACTATGTATACGCTGTAGGGTTATCGTAATACATATAAAAAATAATTGTTTATAAGTTATTTGAATTTACTTTTTAAAATAATATTATATATAATTTATATGTTTATCATTGTGATATTATTTATTATATATATTATTATATTGTCAACAAATTCTTAATCGTTCTTGTTATTATTTTCACATTAACGGTTGTTACGGTAGGTAGCAAACACGTGTATGTGTGGCAAGGTTTTTAACTGGTATGAACCCGTGTGGTCACCCATCCGGGAGCTAGTAGTTGTAGCGCTGGTAGAAGCCAACACATCACACCAAGCCACCAAAAATGGTTTGTTAAATATTCTGGATAGAAATATAGCGAATAAAACAGCATCCAGAAAGATTTCAACAATGCAATGAACAATTCACTGTAGTCATTAAGTGTGAAGAGAGAGTATATGGTCAAGTACTTGAGTGTATGTTTGAATTGGCAATTGTATCATTATTATAAAAATTAAAATCATATTTATATGTTTAGATTTTGAAACTATTCAAAGTTTTGGCAATAAGCTAGTTCATGTCATCAACATAAACATTCAAGACAATCATGAAGAAGTAACGATTGGATCATTTTTAATTTGAGAATTTGTTACTTTGGTAAGATTTTTTTTTTTGTTATAGTTTATATAATATCTATTAAATATTTATGTAAATTTATTTCCATTTTAGTTGTCCAGAAGTGAAGATCTTGACAATAATATTAATCAATTAGTTGTTAAATATGAAGAAAAATGTCAAAGTCACTACTCACCTGTGTACTTTTCTATTAAATATTAGGTGATTAAATAAAATTAAATTGTGAATATTATTTATAATTCTTTCCCTAAGTAATGGAAATAATAAGGAATATTTGAATCGATAATCGTATAGTATATTATGCCATATTGAGCAAATACGATTTATATCAAAAATTATAATGTATACTATACATTTCTTTTATCGAAAAAAACATTACTCCGATCCTATTGAACCGCATAATTTTATATTTTTTAAATAATTTTTATTAATTTTTGAGTGGAATGTCAAATGCTTTGGTCTTACAAATATGTCTGATTTTAGATTCTGAGCAGATTGAGGGATCTTTTGGTTTTTCAATAGTGTTTTTACAATTTTCACTTTTACTTATACAAAATAAGGTTAACATAATTAACACAGATATATATTTATTTATAAATAAATAAAAGTAATAATTTGTAGCCTTTTTTATTAATTTTAAATATAAATAATTATGATATAAAAATAAAAATGAACACACCATACATTGACCTGCTATTAGAATTTTTGAAAAAAATATTGAAATATAGAATTCAACTCTTCCTTGACAACCTTGACAATAGTATCAGCTATATCTTGAATTGACATATTTTTTAAATGGTTGGTTTGAAATTTGGAAGAAAGCTCTTGATTATAATAAGTTGACGAGTCAAGTCAGAATTGTAACCTCTTTATTATATTTGATAATCGAGTCATAATTATGAAGACTTAACAATCAACTCGTCAGCCATTGATGTTAATATTTCAGGCAATATAGTAACAGCAAATATAGTAACTCTACAATTATCATCAGTAACTGTTGTAGTAAGCCAAAGATCACTGTTTTCATATTATTTTCTTTTTTCTTTTTCTTTTCTTTTACTTAGAGTGGCATAATTATTTATTGTATAGGGTGTCAGACATCAGCCGTAGTAGCTCATCGACAGACAGACACTGACACTGACTTAGACTGACTTAGACTATCGAAGATCCCATCTTTTCAACGTGCAATATACAAGCGAGCCCGGTCGCGTTTATTCCTCTCATAACCAATAATTGAGACACGTCACATACACTCATACTTGGCCGCTTAAAGGAGCACAAAACACAAAAAATGAGTTTTTTTAATTTGAAAGAATCTTCATTTCTAAGAATAATGGTATAGATTATACGTTTTTACTCACATCATTCAATAAAATATGATCAATTAAAAAAAGACCTTGGTTCCGGTTCATCGTAATTGCATATCTTAAAGGTGTAAAAGTTCTTTGCTTCACACAACGATTTACCAACCTAAAAATTTAATTTTTGAAATTTATTTTACATATAAATATGTGGTTTTATGTCTTTAAGCAGATACAAGTATAAGAATTTCAATATAATTTTTAGTTTTTTAATATTAAAAATCTTAAAAGAGATATATTATTTGAATTTTTGTTTTATGCTTATAAAATTTAAATGGCAATGACGCGCCTTTTAACGAAAATATCACTCTAAAGATTTATTAATATTTAAAAAACTAAACGTTATATAAAATTTCTAAAACTTTTATCGTTTTAAACACATAAAATCATACATTAATAGGTAGACTAAATTTCAAAAATAAAATATTATATCAGTGATGTGTATTGCTTCAGTTATTTAACTATATGTCTATATAACTCACTCAAGTGATATTGCTTTTTTTAAAAAAATTATGAATGTTATAAAAAAAAAATGTATTTAATTAATTATGATATTATTTTGCAGATTTCTGTTGTCGTCATATAATTAAATAGAATATATTATATTTATTCTTGCAAACTTGCTTGATCATATTGCCTAAAAAGAGAAAATTATCATGCAAAAATTAAAAAGCGAGTAACAGTGGATAACGCTCTAGATAACTATAATGTATGCGTTATATTTAATAACATATAACATTATACATTCATTGACCACGTTCGGTGGTTTTCGTCATAAGATCCGGGAGGTCTTTAAATAAAATATAAATATTTTCGTATCATATAACATAATATAGCTATTAGCTATTGTAGTACACAAGTTTTTATATTGTTTACTCTAAAAGTCTAAACATTAATAGGTAGACTAAATTTCAAAAATAAAATTTTTAATATATTATTTATATGTTATATTTATATAACAGTCATAAAAGTCTAAACAGATAAATAGACAATACGTACAAACTTTTGAATAGTTAAAAATGTCAAATATTTTTTATGTACCTTTATGCCAAAAAATCACAGACCTTCAACAACTATATTATATTCATGATTAATAATGATGTACAAAAATGATAATTTATTGTATGATTTTAATAGTACGTACGACGTACCCTGCCGAATACGCTCCACTATAAATTTTAAAATATGCTATAATTAGGTACCTCACGAAATGTCATCGAAGACATTTTTTTAGAATCTGAGTTGAACGAAATTTATTAAATAGTAGGTAACTAACTATGTTAATATAAATTTGTTATATTATAATCATGATTGTCCTTTATCAACTGACTAGATCGTAAGTTTTATCTTTTATTGTTACACTAATCGTATCGCGTATACGATTTAAAGCAAAATATATAATACGATACTCGCCCGTCGTCAGTCGATGTTTGTAAATTTTATTTCGAGTCGATTTTGGCAACCTTTTCAGTACCTACAATTGAAGTTAAACGATCATTTTCAACTTTAAAAAGAGTAAAAACACTAATTCGAAACCAAATTTGAAATTACTGTTTAACAGGGCTGGACTCTTATTTTATCCGCTGATTGGGAAATATCAGTTACACCAAAAGACGGGTTGATAATTTTATTATACCTATTTTATATTTTATACCTACATTTTTTTTTTATTCATACGATATTTATATTTATTATAATACAATAATTATTACTTTATAATAAGTTGTCAGCCCTCGAGTTCGACTATCGACCGCCGACTATGACTCATCATTCTTGACCATCCAACTATCCACTTCCAATTTTAGACTCTATCAACTACCTCACTGTAGACTTTATCATAACTATCTACCACCATGCGTCCCAGTCGGTTTTTTACGCGATGTGAGCTAAACATCGCGTCAGCATAATATATATATTTCATACATATGTACACATTTGCCATTACTAACACTCAACATAGTAGCCGTGCTCAACGTAGGGAGTAATATACGATGATTATAAATATTTAGTAGGTACCTACATTTTTTTATATTGTTTTAATAATATTTTGTATTAATCTTTATGTCACACATTTCTCACTGTACATATTTTTTAGTTAGTATAATCAATATTTTGTGAGAATTATATAATTATTTTTTCACAACTATCAATATCATTAAAATGTCTACAACTTAAGACCCGTATAACCGTGTAGAACTGTATCAAATTATTGTAAAAACAATAAGCTAACCATCAAGTATAACTCTATGAAATAAACCTTGTTTTAGTAATCCAGTGTCCATAATCCATACAGCCATACACTTGATACAGATAAATGGTAATGATGTATTGCACGTTTTATTATAAACTATATATGTATTTTTATATATTAAATCTAATAACACTATAATATTAAGTACCTTAAGGCTAATAGACTATTGGACATAATTTAAAAATTAGAAAAAAGCTAAGTAGTTGTTCTTTTGTACTAATAACTTATCAGTTAATAATTATCAGTGTCTAAAAAAGAAAAATTAAGGGGCTTATATAGGCAACCTACTATAATATGGAGCGTTACAGTGTCCCCTAGCAAATCTAAGAGCTTCCCGTATTCTAATCTTTGGTATTTGTTAGAGGTATCGAGTTATATTTGTTCAAATTTTATTTTTCAGAACACAGACAACTTTCAATCGATAAAATATTAACATAATAAATAGGTACGTTCTTTTTTTCATTATCAAAAACATTTAATTACTATCTATACAACATGTGTAGTATTGTGTACAGTAAGTAATTTTGATTTTAGATATTGTTTACATAGCCTAATTTCAATTTTGCTACGTCTACTAAAACATACTGTTTAACACTGAATACTAAATTGTGTCACCCATTACATACTGCATGTTTCCCTGACCTGACTAAAAAATCACGATACTAGATACTTGGATTTGGATTATCGAGATACTAGATATTCGATACTTACATTTTAAGTATTTAGACACTCAATACATTTAAATAAAATAAGTCATAGGTTTTTAAAAATTTTATTTATACACAATTAAGTTACCTACCTAATAATAATTAGGTAATTATTAGTTAATATAGACCACAAAATGTAATGACTTGATAATAACAAATACTATAGATTAGAATACGGGAAGATCTTAGATTTGCTAGGGGACACTGTAATGCTCCATATTATAGTAGGTTGCCTGTATAAGCCCCTTGATTTTTCTTTTTTAGACACTGATAACTATTAACTGATAAGTTATTAGTACAAAAGAACAAATACTTAGCTTTTTTCTAATTTTTAAATTATGTCCAATAGTCCATTAGCCTTTAGGTACTTAATATTATAGTGTTATTAGTGTTAAAATATAAAAATATATACATAGTTTATAATAAAACGTGCAATACATCGTTACCATTTACCTGTATCAAGTGTATGGCTGTATGGATCGATACATTTAAATAAAATTAGTCATAGGTTTTTTAAATATTTTATTTATACACAATTAGGTTGGTATATTAGGTAATTTTTAGTTAATATAGACCACAAAATGTAATGAATTGATAATAATAACAATCCACAAGACAGTTAATTATTATTTGCGTACATTTAGTTATTTAGATAGACATAAACTACAGGAGCAATAAGTAATAACTTAATTATTAAAATAATAAAAGAAATAGAACTTAAGTATGAGAACATTATAAAATATGTATGAACAATATTTTTATATTCATGATATTATAATATGTAAATTAATAATTAGGTGTATAATATAATACAATATAGGTAAAATATTGCGCCAAATTATTTGTATTAGTTAATGAGTACATAAAAGTGATAAGGAGAAAGGGGCTGAATAGGCAATCACATACATTTTGGAGGACTATGACGCCAGCAGGTTTCTACAGAGATTCTCGTAGGTTAGGTTAGGCTATATAATAAAATAAAAATTTTTCCCATATTATATTGTATTTTTCAATATTTTTCAGTATTCAAAACATATTTGATATTATCTAATCAATTAGAAGAACGGCAACAAGACGAACAAAAACTAAGAACACATTTAAATTATTTATGTAAAATATGACAGGATATGATCAACACTAATTATTTGGACTTGTAAAAACTTATACTGTACAACAAATAATTGAATACTAATTATATATTTTATAAAATAACATTGCTGAAGTTTATAAAAAAAAAATTTTAAATTATTTTTTTAATAATAATTTGGGTTTTAATTAAATTTGTTTGGTTTTTAAATTTTTAATTTAAACTGTTATATTATTAAAAAGAATAAGCATTTTTTAAAAACAAATATTGAACTGACAATCTTTATATAAATTAAAAAACACTATCTAGTTCAGTAATGTATTAGTCCCTGAAAGGTAAAAGTTCATTCTTCATTAACTATTATACAACATAAATCAGCTGTTGTGTAATGTTTTCTATCACTATGCCCCCCCACTCGTTATTCAATCATCCAGAGCTGTTCAAAGTAAGTATAGAGACTGAAAAACTTTTATTTGTGGACTAAAGATTAATAAAAATTAGTATAATCTTCTTTAAATACACGGGACAAAAATAAAATTGATTTCTAGCTTCATCATTTTTCATTAGATTCTGAGCGGTACTATGAATGTATTTATTTTACAATGAATAAAACGAAACAATACACAATTGTTTGGTTTTATTTGTGCCTGTGTATTTTATCAGCGATATTTATTCGAAAATAAACGAGTAGAATCGAATATTTTCTAAACACTTCGAATATTTTGTTGATTCAACTATTATGGTTCACGGAAATACATTTTATAGTTTGTATTGTTTTATCTCACACACGTACTTGCATAGAATAATATAATAATAAAATACAACATAATATGTTATAACAAATATAACATATAACAAATATAACATATAATAATATAATTTAGTCAATAGTTGAAGTGCGTTTTTTTATGCACACAACTATTTGTTGATAAAATATAACATATATAAAATATATAAAATATACTGTCTTGACTTTTGATAAAAATATTATCCACTTGTTTATTTTTTAATATTTATAGGAAAAATAAATCCATAAAAACATGTTTTGACTTCTAATACACAGACTACTTCTATAAAAACGAAAAAAAACACTTAATCAATGCCGGTGAGTTTATTATTTTTAAAAAACGACTTAAATGAATGTTTTTCTACCCCAATACAACTTCAAATTTGGCATATTTACAAAAATTCTCGAAGATGCATAGCCAAAGCCAAAGTTCGCAAGAACTGTAATAATAATCTGTAAACGATTTCACCAGCTTTGAAACTATTTAAAACTAAAAAAGACTGAACTAAGCACCAGTTAAATTTTCTATGTGTATAATCCATAAACACTATTGAATAAAAACAATATCTTCGTTACAGTGAAATGGTGGCAAATTCAGACAAAATAGTTTTTATTTTATATTCGATCATTTTGATGATGGAATTGATAGATTATTGAGAACATTGTAACAAAATATTATTTTGAACGAAAAAACTTCATTGGTCGATATATATACCTCCGAATTGGTGCTATCAAGGTAAACGATTTATATTGAAAAACTCAACTTTTATAATAATTCAAAACTGATGATAGACAAAAGTCACAAAACCTTGTATGTTCATATTATGTTAATAAAGTGTGGTATTTTCCAGTGAATTTTTAATTTTGTACACTATAAATTAGTATAAAACACAAATTAGTTAAACACAAGATTCAGGGAGTAGAATTGATACTATTATAAAAAAACCAGTGTTTTTTGTGTAACTTCAGACACCATTGATGTAGCGTACAATAATAAATACACATTTTATTTAGTTCATTTGTTACCTATATAATATTACCCAATTAGTATTTCTTAAATTTAAAGTTTTTTTTATTCGAAATGTATTTTTTAAAGATTGCGTTCAATAAAACTATTTATATTAAATTATTGTGTTATTAATATAATATCAATATCAATTTGTTAGTAATAAATAAACAGTAAACCGCGAGAAACAAATCGTTATAACGCTGTTATCATTTCAATATTCAATTTCCTGCATTTGCGTCAATATTATAGAACAAAACAACGGACTAAGATAATATAATGGACTCAGATCGAACAGACTGGGGGGTGTTGGGGGAATAAGCGTCAATGTTTTGCCCCTTAACTTCATTTCAAATATCAAATAAAATCCCTAGCTGTTATTTAAACGCCATCTACAAGCCCGGATTAAGATGATTTTGGGCCCGGGGCCAAATATTTTAGGGGCCCATAACCAAAATCAAAATATTGGGGACCCACAAATAAATATATTTAACAAAAAAAGGTGGTTAATAATATAACAATAGTAGAAACTATTATCGACCCATCTCACTTGGTTCTACAGTTACATAATGAACATGTGAAACATAGTATGATATGCAAACCCACATTAAATCATATACATATTCGACATTACAAACACTTAAACATATTATACAGATTACATAAATATATATATATATACAAAAGGTATATAAAACATTCATTAGGTTTTTTTGTTAATGTTTCGAATTTTGTTAGCTATAAGTATTACAATTTAACATAGAAAACTGTAAATATCGAATATATTATATATACCTAACGTTTATGAAGATAATTATATGTGTGTTTATGTGTTTTTATTGAAATTACGACATTTGTATATGCATTTTGTATGAAAATAGTTGATATTTAAAGAAATGCATGATATGAATATGATTTTTATTTGAAAATCTGTTAATTTATGTGAATATTAATATGAAGTTTGTATTTTCAGAGAAAATATGATACTATTATACAAATGTGTGTATCAATTATTTATATTAAAGTCGAATACAAAAAACCTATATTTATATCGGCTTTGTAAACTGTTGAAATTATACATTTTTGTGATATTTTTAATAATTACTTATCGTCTTATTAAAATTTTTTATCAAGATCTGTATACTACATTAGTACTCATATGTGTTGAAGTATAATTAGTATGTTTATATTTATGATCTAAATGGTGATATTTACGACAACTATATAGAAATTTAATATTTATCATAATATGGTTAATCACATGGTGAATAAGACATTTAAAACTTTAACTCCAATCAAAAGAAGAATGAAGTTACGAACTGTTATATTATTTATATTATATACAAATGTAATAATACAATACTATCATTAATGTTTGTGAAATTGTATTTATTTCAATTCTAAAACTGTGTAAGTACAGTTAATATATTTCTTTTTTATTTTAAAATAGAAATGTATTTGTTTTGATTATATGAATGATTACATAAGTTATGCCTTCAAAAGTGGGTGATATTGAGTAGGTAAATTAAAGTATGAAATAAAGTTTGCGCACGCCTATGGTAATAATAATATTAATTTATATTATGTAGCTTTCAAATGTTATGGAAAATATACTACTGTCTACTGCAATAATACCGAAACAATTCATTCGTATTCATTTATATTTAATATAATATAACTTACCTATATCAATGCTATGGTACAATTTAAAATGTAAGGCAATTAATTAAATATTAATATGTTGCACATGACGAATCCAACCAGAAATCAGAATATCCCTAGACGAAATTTACGTACCAATGTTTTAAAAGTACACTGACCGCAATTTACATAAAAAATGACTGTGACCTTTTTTTAGGTACTTAGTTTACTGGTTCCATATAAGATATGACCGTGACTTTTTTTGGGGGACACAATTTACCAACTCCAGCTGTATAAAGTTCGATAAAGATAAATTATTGATAAAATTATCGAACGTTTTTACAATAATAGCCACTAAATCAAATATGTGAAAAAAAACGTCTTTTACGTCAAACTTTTTTTTTTCATAAGTTCATGCATAACAAGGAATGCTGCACTTGCAAATAGTAAACGATAACTCATAATTCAAAATAACTTATAATATTTATGGAGAAAAAAACTATAAGAATTGAAAACTGACAATGTCCGTAAACAGCTCGAAAAGATTCAAATTATTTTTAAAATTGTATTGTTGAATATAAAATGAAAATATAAACATTGATTAAAATTGTCATGTATCTACAGTTCTTCGTTTTTGAATAACAATAAAATTACAAAACCACTACATGAGAAATCGAGTAAATATCAAATAATGTAAAAATATGAATTTCAAACGCTCATAAAAATTTAATTTGATTTGATTATAGACATTTTTTTTTTGATAAAGGTAGATAAACTTATGAATAATCTTGTATTACATTTTCAAATCTTAGAATTAAAAAGAAAAATTTTTATGAGTACTCATCTCAAAAAAGTTTGCTAAATATCGTGATTTGAACTTTGAATGCTTATAAAAAATAAAAAAAACTGTGATTAAGGATTTTTAAGATTTTTCAAATGTCATTGTAACATTATAGTATGAGCTTTGTATTAAATTTTCAAGTTTTTAACACAACAAATTAAGTTTTATTGACACTCTTAGAAAAAAACTCTAAGAAAATTGAAAACTGAAAATGTCCCTAAACACTTTAAAACAAATCAAAACATTTTGAAAATGTTATTGAGTATAGAAAATGCATATATAAACAATCAGTGAAAATATCATGTATATACATTTATTTGTTTTAAAGTTATTTTTTTTTATTTAATTTATTTAAGCATATTTACAATCTATACAATTTGTACAATAAGTAAATTTGATAACATAGGTTATATTAATGACTTAACTTTTTGTAAAGACGAGTTGCTATTTCGTTGACTGTTGGGATTTGGAGATCTTTATGTAATGTGTCGTTATGTCATATGCCATGGGGCTCCAGTTATTTGTGTAAGACATATAGACTGGAAAGCTTGTATGGGTCTTATATTGGATTTTTTGGCTTGGCCCAAGATTTGTATACCATATGACCAGAGGGGGGTAATTATCGTCTTGTATATTAATATTTTATTTTTTAAATTCATTTAAGAAGACAATAATTGACGGAGGAGATGTAGACGTGTGTTTGATTACCTTTTCTGTTTTGTGTGTTGGGCCCAGGTAGTTTTAAAGTTACACCAAAAACCCAAATCGATTTTGTCAAAAACTGATTCTGTGTAAAAATTCCTGTTTTTCCTTAAATTTTATGTTGTTTCTCCCAAGCTTTTAAAAACAATTGGGAATCTGAAAACTTAACCTCCCGAATGCACCAACTAGATTCACTTCTCCATCGAAAAATATACTGTTAAAGAAAATCGAAGACGTTTTACTGCCCCAAACCGTAATGACAGAGGCAACAATTAAAAAATTTTAAATTTAAAAAAAAATAAAACACACATCATTGTAAAAACAATACATTCTTTGCTCCGCTCAGAATCTAAAACGATTATAGCATAAGTATATTACTAATAATTATGAAATAATAATAAATTCAAAAAAGTACTATTATTAGTAACTAATTATTAGTAAATTGAACTAAGAAAATTAAGTAGGTACCTATATAATCAGTAAATCGCTTTAGGTACCTAAAAATGCATGAACAATAAATTAATAACAGCAATTATAATGACAAAATATCTTAATAAAATATATTAATATATAACATCAATATAATATAGGTAGGTACTAAAATCGGAAAGTGGAATCTAGTTAGTGCATTGGGGAAGTCAAAATTTAAAATTCAAAAGCACCTAGAAAAACAACATAAAAATTAAAGAATAACGGGAAGTTTTACGCAAAATCGGGCTTTGACAAAATCGATTTTCGTTTTTGGTATAACTCTAAAACAAACGAACGTATATAAATGAAATTGGTTGTTTGCATATACGCATTTTCTATATACGATAACATTTTCAAAATATTTTGATTTGTTTTGAACTTGTTTTGAACATTTTCAGTTTCCAATTATATTAGTTTTTTTTCTATGAATGTCAGTAAAAGTTAATTTATTTGTCGGGTAAAAAAGCTTGAAAATGTAATACAAGGCGCCTACTTTATTGTTATAATAGAATTATAAAAATTGTAAAAATCCTTAGTCACAATTTTTTTTATGAGCATTTTAAAGTTCATATTTTGAAAAATCACAAAATTTAGCAAATAATTTTGAGTTAAGAATTCATAAAAAAATTTCTTTTTAAATCTAACATTTGAAAATTTAATACAAGATTACCCATAGGTTTGTCTAGCTTTACTAAAAATAAGTAAATAAATAAATTATTTAATAATAAAAATTAATAAAATTATTTATTATTATTTAAATAATAAAAATTTAATTATTTTAATAAATAATTAAATAAAAATATTTACAAGCAAATTAAATGACCTCAATAGAAGCAGACGTAGTACTTACTTTCTCGCCAAGTACTCGTTATCGTGGTCAGTCTCGAAAGAGTAAGACTTTGTCTGTGTTAGGTAGGGATCTCACCCTTGAACATCCAGTTATCGTGGTCACCAAAAGGAGAATTTAAACAAGCTCATACAGCAGGTGTCGATAACTACTAACTCGTTTGACAGTTTGGGAATCGGAAACCGAAATATACCTGTTGTATACGTTAAGCCTTTGCCTGGCGTATACGACACATATCATATGCTGACGCTCTTTTTCTTATACAATGATAATATTATATCATTGAATTCGAATTAAATACTATCCATTACAGTGACCAATTTTTAACCTACTGTACATCAGAGTGACACCCACTTAACCACCTTTTTTATATTACAACCTATATCATATGTATTTATAATATTTGTTTAGTACCTACCTACATGGCTACATACTAATTATTAAAAACAACTTAGTAGCTATACATAAGATAGCTCTACAAATATTTACTATACATATGTATATATTTATGTATTATATTTAATCGTATAACTAAGTATCATAATTTATAATTATGCATAGCATTAAACTGATGACATTAACGTGCACATTTGTACATAATATACCTACTCCAAGCTTGGTCCTACATAAAAAATGGTGGTAAATAACACGTTTCGTGTTTATATTTCTAGCGAGATGTATTTTGTACCTACATTTATGATCTAAATGGTGATATTTATGACAAATATATAGAAATATAATATTTATCATAATATGGTTACATATAATATGATTTTTATTTGGAAATCTGCTGATTTTTAATATGAATAAGACGTTAAAAACGTAAAAGTAACATTTCATTACTCAATGATAATAAATAAATAATAATTTGGACTCTTGACTATGTTCATCGAGAAATAATTGACATCAAGTATCAATGTCGATGAGGTGAGTGAGACATTTAAAACTTTAACTCCAATCAAAAAAAGAATGAAGTTACGAACTGTTATATTTATATTATATACAAATGTCATAATACAATACTATCATCAATGTTTCTGAAATTGTATTTATTTCAATTTTTCTTTTTTAATTTTAAAATAAAAATGTATTTGTTTTGATTATATGAATGATTAAGTATTAATAATTGAAGTTATGCCTTCAATAGTGGGTGAAGACCTACTCAATGGTAAATTTAAGTACGAAATAAAGTTTGCGCACGCCTATGGTAATAATAATATTAATTTATATTATGTAGCTTTCAAATGTTATAGATAATGTTATAGATAAATGTTTTTAGACTAGATACATAATTATTTTATACACTATTCTATTTACTTTATAAATAATGTAAAACGCATGTATATTGCCATCACAAGATAGTATATATCTTACCATGTCTAGTAGATATAAAATAATTAGTCATAGTTTGATTTTGTATAGGTATAATATATATTGAATATTCGTTCTATTACATTTCTATTTTACTTAGTGAAGGGTAGATAGAAACAATTATTGAAATTTTTAAAATTACCGATAATTTTTTAGTTGTTGTTTTTCAATGTTTAGCCGCGTTGCTGTAGAAATAAACGGAGCGTTTAGAGTTAATCGAATTTCGTACTAATGTGTATTCTGCAGTTTAGTGAACGTTTCATTTTTCATATTGATAACACGAATATTCGGTCCAGGTGACGTCGAAGTAACGACTTTCCCTATTTTGTATTTACTTGTTTATCAGCACTTTTTATTATTTTTTTAAATAACATTTTTAATGGATCTTCTGTATAAATGCATCCAGGGCCCTTTAGGTAAGTACCAGGCTGACACTGTGTATTGCGATACAAGATACTCGATACTTCATAATATTATAATTGTATCGAGAAACAAGATACAAGATACAGCCGTATCTAAGATCAGGGGCGTATTTATGGGGGTGGCTGAGGGGGCTTCAGCCCTCCCCCGAAATCTAGGAATTGTTTATTAAGTCTACTTATTATGTTCTACTAGATGTAAAATCGTAAAAGTTCAATATAATTTTATAAAGAATTATTATTAACAACGAACAAGTTATTCATATTATAATGTGTCAATGACGATTTTGATCGTAACGATTATATCTTTGAGTTCGGTACATAATGCTTAATTTTGACGTGCGGCATTATCGTAATTTTATTTGATTTACTGATATTATACACGCGTTGTCGCGTTTCAATCATCGTGCAATAATTATACGAGCATTAGTGTCTGTGAAAATTTAATGTATCCAAACATGTATGAATTACTAAAAATACTAGCTATAATACCAGTGTCCACCGCTACAGCTGAGCGTAGCTTTTCGACGATGAGAAGACTCAAAACGTATTTAAGAAATACAACTTTAGAATCTAGACTAGTGGGACTTGCCCTTTTAGCTATTCATAGAGACATTGACATACCAGATGACATTTTATTAGATAAATTTGCTAACAGTGGCAAAGAAAGAAATTTAAATTTGATTTGTTATATTAATATCGTATTATTATTATTATTATTATATATTATTTCTTTATTAATTTTTTTAAAACATTAAAAATCGTGACAAAAATTAAAATTGTGTACTAATTTTCTAACTCTTATTTTTAATAGGCTGAATTAGGAAATTTTAGTTGGAGAAAATACCACAGCCCCCCCCCCCCCCCCAAAAAAAAAAAAAACCTAAATACCCCCTGTCTAAGATATACGTATCTTAGATTTTTGTATCGAAGATACTTCCAAAATGTACAATATAAATCAAATCCAACCCTGACTATTGACTGTTATTATACAATGCATATTTATATAATTAAACATTTATAACATGGGTACCTACTAAAATTATTAGTAGAATTGTATAAATATAATTAAATACTAAGTAATTACTAATTAGTATAATAGTAATGAGTAAAATTGTTGATTACAGTATTATAATAATCAGTATTTGCGATTTTTATCAATGTAATATATAATATAAGACTAGTTTAATAATTAAGTTATTACTAATTGCTTCTGTAGTTTATGTCTATCTAAATAAGTAAATGTACGTGAATAATAAATAACTGTCTTGTGGATTGTTATTATTATCAAGTCATTACATTTTGTAGTCTATATTAATTAATAATTACCTAATTATTATTAGGTAGGTAACATAATTGTGTATAAATAAAATTTTTTAAAAACCTATGACTAATTTTATTTAAATGTATCGATCCATACAGCCATACACTTGATACAGGCAAATGGTAACGATGTATTGCACGTTTTATTATAAACTATGTATATATTTTTATATATTAAATCTAATAACACTATAATATTAAGTACCTTAAGGCTAATAGACTATTGGACATAATTTAAAAATTAGAAAAAAGCTAAGTATTTATTCTTTTGTACTAATAACTTATCAGTTAATAGTTATCAGTGTCTAAAAAAGAAAAATTAAGGGGCTTATACAGGCAACCTACTATAATATGGAGCGTTACAGTGTCCCCTAGCAAATCTAAGATCTTCTCGTATTCTAATCTATAGTATTTGTTATTATCAAGTCATTACATTTTGTGGTCTATATTAACTAATAATTACCTAATTATTATTAGGTAGGTAACCTAATTGTGTATAAATAAAATTTTTAAAAAACCTATGACTTATTTTATTTAAATATATTGAGTGTCTAAATACTTAAAATGTAAGTATCGAATATCTAGTATCTCAATAATCCAAATCCAAGTATCTAGTATCGTGATTTTTTAGTCAGGTCAGGGAAACATGCAGTATGGAATGGGTGACACAATTTAGTATTAAGTGTTAAACAGTATGTTTTAGTAGACGTAGCAAAATTGAAATTAGGCTATGTAAATAATATCTAAAATCAAAATTACTTATTGTACACATGTTGAATAGATAGTAATTAAATATTTTTGATAATGAAAAAAAGAACGCAGGTACCTATTTATTATGTTAATATTTTATCGATTGAAAGTTGTCTGTGTTCTGAAAAATAAAATTTGAACAAATATAACTCGATACCTCTAACAAATACCAAAGATTAGAATACGGGAAGCTCTTAGATTTGCTAGGGGACACTGTAACGCTCCAAATTATAGTAGGTTGCCTATATAAGCCCCTTAATTTTTCTTTTTTAGACACTGATAACTATTAACTGATAAGTTATTAGTACAAAAGAACAAATACTTAGCTTTTTTCTAGTTTTTAAATTATGTCCAATAGTCTATTAGCCTTAAGGTACTTAATATTATAGTGTTATTAGATTTAAAATATAAAAATATATACATAGTTTATAATAAAACGTGCAATACATCATTACCATTTACCTGTATCAAGTGTATGGCTGTATGGATTATGGACACTGTATTACTAAAACAAGGTTTATTTCATAGAGTTATACTTGATGGTTAGCTTATTGTTTTTACAATAATTTGATACAGTTCTACACGGTTATACGGGTCTTAAGTTGTAGACATTTTAATGATATCGATAGTTGTGAAAAAATAATTATATAATTATCATAAAATATTGATTATCCTAACTAAAAAATATGTACAGTGAGAAATGTGTGACATAAAGATTAATACAAAATATTATTAAAACAATATAAAAAAAATGTAGGTACCTACTAAATATTTACAATAGTGTACACCAACATTACAAGTCATAATATTATGTACAATGTACAAATACAAAATAATAAAAGAAATAGAACTTAGGTATGAGAACCTTTAATATATGTATGAACAATATTTTTATATTTATGATATAATATGTTAAATTAATAATTAGGTGTATAATATTATACAATATAGGGTAAAATATGGCGCCAAATTATTTGTATTAGTTAACGAGTACATAAAAGTGATAAGGAGAAAGGGGCTGAATAGGCAATCACATGCATTTTGGAGCGCTATGACGCCAGCAGGTTTCTACAGAGCTTCTCGTAGGTTAGGTTAGGCTATATAATAAAATAAAAAATTTTACCCATATTTTATTGTATTTTTCAATATTTTTCAGTATTCAAAACATATTAACTAACCAATTAGAAGAACGGCAACAAGACGAACAAAAACTAAGAACAACTTTTAAATGATTTTAGGTAAAATACGACAGGATATGATCAACACTAATTATTTGGACTTGTAAAAACTTTTTAAACCTTTTTTAATTTTTTTAATTATTTTTTTATTAATAATTTGGGTTTTAATTAAATTTGTTTGGCTTTTATAATTTTAATTTAAACTGTTATATTATTAAAATGAATAAGCATTTTTTAAAAACAAATATAGAACTGACAATCTTTATATAAATTAAAAAAAAAACTATCTAGTTCAGTAATGTATTAGTCCCTGAAAATAAGTATGTAAAAGTTCATTCTTCATCAACTATTATACAACATAAATCAGCTGTTCTGTAATGTTTTCTATCACTATGCCCGCCCACTCGTTATTCAATCAACCATAGCTGTTCAAAGTAAGTATAGAGACTGAAAAACTTTTATTTGTGGACTAATGATTAATACAAATTAGTATAATCTTCTTTAAATACACGGGACAAAAATAAAATTGATTTCTAGCTTCATCATTTTTCATTAGATTCTGAGCGGTGCTATGAATGTATTTTTTTTTACAATGAATAAAACGAAACAATACACAATTGTTTGGTTTTATTTGTGCCTGTGTATTTTATCAGCGATATTTATTCGAAAATAAACGAGTAGAATCGAATATTTTCTAGACACTTCGAATATTTTGTTAATTCGACTATTATGGTTCACGGAAATACATTTTATAGTTTGTATTGTTTTATCTCACACACGTACTTGCATAGAATTGAAATAATAATATAATTTAGTCAATAGTTGAAGTGCGTTTTTTTATGCACATTTTTATGCACACAAATATTTATTGATAAAATATAACTGTCTTGACTTTAAATATCATATATTGATAAAAATATCATCCACTTGCTTATTTTTTTAATATTTATAGGGAAAATAAATCTCGAAAACAGATGTTGCGTAAAAAGTCCCGTTTTTTTCTTAATTTTTTCATTTGTATTTCATGTCACTTTTGTTAACTATTTTTACTTTTGACACCCCCCCCCCCCCCCCCCAAAGTACCAACTAGATTCAGAAAAGTTACTGTTGAAGAAAATCCGAACATTTTTACTGTCCTAAACGGTGATGACAGACACAAAAAAAAATTTAAAAAAAAAAACACACATCATTGTAAAATCAATACATTCATCGCTTCGCTCAAAATCTAAAAAAAATATAATTATAAATTTATCTATTACCTCTTTTACAAAAAATAAAAATGTTATTTGTATAAATAATTTTTTCTTGCTTTTTGGGAAGCTAACTTTTTTAATTATATCATCTGTATTAATTAGGTACGTCCAAAACATCACTCTCTGAACACAAAACCATAAAACTATTTAAATTTTCTTGAGAACTGCTCGTTCAATATTTGTTTTTTTCACGAGCTAATTTGGAAAAATCTCTTTCAGCCGAACAATTTGCAATAGGTATTGTACAATCTGCCAGGGGACTACTATTGTTTGATATCTGTTGTGGGCCCGGGGCCATGGCCCTCCTGCCCCCGCTTAATCTGGGCTTGGCCCTCCTTGTAGCACAATTAATAAATCCTATATATTTTCTAATTGTATATAATTACATTATTATGTATATTTTTATTCAACATTTAAATTATTATTATTATATTTATTTACATAATTACCTAGTATTACACTTTAATTGTTTAATAATTTTTAAAATGTAAAATATATTTTAAAAATGGTTCTAGTTTTTGAAAACACTGCGAAATTATCCATCGGTTACCTAGGTTACAAAATATGATCTATAGCAAATGACAATCGTCAGAGACCAACAACGATTCCATTACTAACAAATTATTTCGTTCCATTTTGGTTGTTGAGCTATTTTCACAAATTAATTTGTAATTGATATTAATTAATCTGAATACCTCCTTCCGGATTGAACATTTGGGTCGGAGATGAAGACGCGCGCGCTGCGTTTTATTTCGCGGAAGAATAAAATTGATGATTTCCGCTGTGGCTTTGTTGCGCAGGGCGGGGGGGGGGGGTTTATAAATTGTTTATATAGAAATTATCCGAGTATTTACACTTTTATTATTTGAAAACAAATCATAAAATCGGTAAATGTAATACACTAATACACAAATTACTAATACTAATTCAAAATAAAAATGACGTTTAGTTTAACCAATAATTCGTATCATAAATATACTTTAAAACCCCCCCCCCCCCCCCCCCCCAGAAAAAAAACTGTATCTATGCCACTGGATTTACGTAAGTTTTTTCCTCCTACTCTTTTGACGCGATAGACTTAAAATAAATAACATATTTAGTGGCGGGCCAGCCGGTAGCCGCCTGCAAACGCTGAGTAATTTTCAATAAATCCAGTTGTTTTATAGGTGTACAAAATTATTGTGATACTATGGAAAATACCTTAAGGGCGTTCAGTGGGATGAAACACGAATTTAGTGTGCCAAAAGTACCATTTTTTAAACTAAAAAATTATTGATTTTTTTTATTAGTAATTTATCGTTACAATATTCAGTTATTACATTGTATACCTACCTACACGTAACAACAACATATTATTTTTTTATTTTATTTATTTTTTTTTTCGTAATTGCTATATTATGTTGACGTTTTAAGTGTTTTAGTGATTTTTGAACTTTTTATGAGTGATACTTAAATTTACGCAGTTTTACCAACTATTCATTACATACATATTTTAAAGGAAATTGATAGCTGTTTTTACAATAATATCCACGATATATTTATTTAAAGAAAACCATTTTTGTAAATTACTGTTGAAACTGAATGCAACAAATGTTTAATTACAATATGTATGTATTGAATAGTTGGTGAAATTGTGTAAATATCAGTATCATTTCTCCAAAGTTCTATAAAATCATTAAAACACTTAATATTTAATTATTTAAACAACATGATATATAACAAATACAAAAAAAAAAATTAACTAAAAAAAATTATGAATATTTCATTATTACATTTAAGCCAATTATTATATAACAATTGTATAAATAAAAAATAAAATTTATTCATTTCAAGTGAGAAAACTAAATCTTTACAGCAATACGTCATATTTATAAAGAAAACTATTTTTGTAAATTACTGTTGAAACTGAAAGCAAAAAATGTTTATAATTTGAAACAGCTATCAATTTCCTTTACAATATATTGTAAATAATGAATATTTCGCAAAACTGCGTAAATTTAAGCATCACTCCTCAAAAGTTCAAAAACCTCTAAAACACTTAAAATGTCAACATAATATAGCAATTACGAAAAAAAAAAATTTATTAAAATAAAAATAATAATATATCGTTGTTACGTGTAGGTATACAATGTAATAACTGTGTAAAAAAATTCTATTTTTATCGTTGAAGTGTGAAAATTAAATAATTTAAAAATGTATAAAAGTTTGTAAATATCAATCAAATAATGTTTATATTTTATACAAACAGCGGTATAAGTCAGGTGTATGTTTATTCATTCTTTTGAAATTCTGGTTTAAGCGTCATAATATTGTAACGATAAATTATTGATAAAAAAAATGTAAGTGAGTAACATTATGTTACTATGTTAGTGTAGCTTAAACATTTATTTTACTATAGATACGAGCGGATCAAAGAATTTATTGGTTTTACAATGATGTGTGTTTTATTATTTTTATTTTTAATTATACTACTATACCTACTGAGACCACTGAGACAGTTAATATAATATATTTTATACAATATTTTAGATTATTATCGATTAGCGATAATACATATTTTGTATACAGGTATTTCATCTAATATTTATAATGTAGCAATGTAAGTAAAATAAAACTGAACCAAAAGAAGAATTTAAACAAGCTCATACAGGAGGTGTCGATAACTACTAACTCGTTTGACAGTTTGGGAATCGGAAACCGAAATATACCTGTTTTATACGTTAAACCTTTGCCTGGCGTATACGACACATATCATATGCTGAAGCTCTTTTTTTTATACAATGATAATATTCTATCATTGAATTCGAATTAAATACTATCCATTACAGTGACCAACTTTTAACCTACTGTACACTAGCGACACCCACTTAACCACCTTTTTTATATTACAACCTATATCATATGTATTTATAATATTTGTTTAGTACCTATCTACATACTAATTATTAAAAACAACTTAGTACCTATACATAAGATTAGCTCTACAAATATTTACTATACATAATAAAATTATGTATATATTTGTGTATTATATTTAATCGTATAACTAAGTATCATAATTTATAATTTATGCATAGCATTAAACTGATGACATTTACGTGCACATTTGTACATAATATACCTACTCCAAGCTTGGTCCTACATACAAAATGGTCGTAAATAACACGTTTCATGTTTATATTACTAGCGAGATGTATTTTGTATTTCTTGACTTAAAAATTACAAACAATTAAAAATTATTTTATCGGACATAATATTATTATCAATAGTCATTAAAACTATTTAAAACAAATGGTGATCGCACGCAAGTATTTTCAAATTTTCATAATAATTGGAATATTCTTACAAGGTAGGTACATAGTAAATATTAATATTAAAACTTTTTTAAATCATTTATATTGGTGCCTATATTATAAATATAAAAAAAAAATATATTTAGTGTGTGTATTGTGTATGTTGTGAGAGAAGAAGTTGTACACCAGACCCAAACCAAACCGTCACGTCTATCCGTAGGACTATAAATATGGAATAAAAACTTTCACGTTATTTGTAATTTGTACGACGCTGTAACGCACAATACTCACAATTAAGTATCAGTTAGCTATCATATAACATAGTATAACATAATACAAAATTAACATAATTTATTAATTTGCAAATATATGGGTCGTTAATAACATATTATGTAGACAACACTTGCCTATTATTCTCTGATACATTATAATAATTTGTATATACTAAAGCATCTACTGGAGTAAGCCAAAATTATTTCAAATTCATACATTTTTATGTATTACTTAAGTCTTGTGTCGATACAATTATCTGTTTTTCAAATAAGAACCTTCGCTCTTTTACTGTAAATTATTTAGGGAAAAAAATACTGTTGTCAATTCTATAGTATTATACGATTAGATACTCTGCATATAAATAAACCGTATTTTCAATAGAATATTTAAAGAAAATATGTAGATCGTTTAGTTAGAAGTTTATTTAGAGATAAAATAATAGAAAATTTAAATAATTTAAAACAATTTTATTCAAACATTCTGTCGTATACACCGATCACAAATAAACGAACAAATTAATTATAATAAGCTAAAACTTATATTAAAACATTGACGTCCAGTGGCGATCAAAGTGGCTTAATACAAAATTCACAAAATCAAAAATGTATAAAATACTTAACACGTGTTCATGAATTATAAATTAATATGAATATAATATATACAACAACCAACAAGGAGACCATGCATAAGCTAATATATTCTCAAATGTGATGGCATATCAAATATTACTGCCCCATAAACATTCACTAAACTTTTCGGCCATGGTTCCAAGATCCAGGTATTGGTTTTAGGGTCATAGATTTCTACAGAATCCAAAAATTCATCAGATCCGCCAATAACATAGAACAAACCCTTAAATGTCACAACACCTATATTGAAAATTCAATTTAAATTCAATAAGTTCATTAGAAAGATTTTCTTAAAAAATTTATATTTATAGTTACTTGAATTGAATCTGGACAAGTGCATATCTTTGATAGGAGACAAAACTTTAGTAATTGGTGAATAGGTCTCAACACTTTTAAGATACACTGAACTTCCGAGTTCCTGACAGGCACCACCAATAGCATACATTATACCGTCTAAGACTCCTATAACAGGGGCACGGCGTTTTGTAGACATTTGTGTGACTGGTGTCCACGTGTCAAGGCTGGGATTATAGCATTCAAACCAGGGTCCCCTCTCTCAGTAGACATATTAGATATTAATCGCCAATCTTGAATACTCCTGTCAAAAACCTCTGCACTATTTGAATAATCAAAAAAGTATAAGCGAGTTGAAATTGTTAATTGTTTGCATATCTTATAATACTCATAACTTCCTTTAAAATAAAATATTACCAAAAGCCTATGAGATGTCCTGGAAAATAATCTAACCTTTAGAAAAAGCTTTAAAATTAAATACTTAATTTAATAAACTGCCAAAAACTATTAAATAATGCAAAAATTTACATAATTATTTAGTTATACCACCTTCCCAAACACCTATCCCCCTGTTATTAGTATTTGTGAATCATACGATTCAATTATATTCCTCGCAATCCGCATAAGTAAGTTGATTTTTCAACAATAATTAAATACAACAATTACAAATTTAATAAGGCATACTTTTTCTTCAAATAGACCGTTAATGTCATCACGAGAGATTAGATTTATCATTTCTTCAGAAGACAAAGATAGGAATTCACCAGCTTCAACCAGTTTTCGGAAAATTATTATCATTATATCAATACAATTTACTGACAGTGTCAAATTTAATCAAGCTTACAAAAAATTTGTTTATATGTATTCTTCAGAACTTGAAGACAATTCCATGCAGTTATAAAAGTCAGCAAATCCTTTAATACCAAAACAATTTGAAGGATTCTGATGTTTTTGTAAAAAGTCAACAGATACACATTTTACATGATTCAACTGTAAGAGATTAGCAGCTGGAAACAAAACCTAAACAAATAAACGATAATAATGAATTTAAATAATTTTGATTATAATATAAAATAACTAGGGTTTAAATCATTTAGTCTTGTTTATGTAATTACAATTGTTTTTAGTCGATTCAAAAAAGAAAATAACAGTTTAGTTGAAAACTCATGAACATTTTTCTTCAAATTGTAAATCTATGATTTCTTATAAAAAAACAGCCATGGTTTTGCTTCAGAAGCATTTTAAAAGCATAGTTTAAGAATTGAAAATTTAAATCAAGATTTCTCATAAGTACCTAGTTTAGTATGAAAACAAAAATTTAAAAAATAATTATTTATATTATATAAACAGTCTTTTTAATAGATATTTTAAGCTCAAATATAAACTAAATTAGATATATTTTAAACAGAGAATAACGATTTTAGTTATAAAAAATTTCAAAATATAATTATGATTATTTAAACTGACTAAACGTCTTCGCTCTGAATAGTTATTCTTATACAATGAATATATATAAATTTATTTATTTTGGAATAAACACTAATTTGAAACAACTATTTGGGCAAATAATATAACATAAATTGAACTTAAGAATAGTATAACAATATACTATCTTCAATAGTGAAATGATATACATTGAATTCAAATTTAACACAATCCATTACTGTGACCTACTAGACTCCTAATGCGTAAAGCAGAACAGTGCCCTCTTGCACACCTTTTTATTTTTTTAATTTGTATTACCTATGGTAGGTATACCGAAAATACCATATAAAAATCCATATTGTGTTGCATTTCTTCACCACAAGCAAATGTTTCAAAGAATTGTCTAAATTTACAACATCTCCATCCCTTTTGGCAAAACTGGTGAACATTGCACGGAAGTATGGACTAGCTGATACTAAAACAACTTTATGTACATACACTATTACACCGTCTTCTGTTTCTAACTTAATAGCACATAACTCTCCATCTCTAAAAATATAGAACGTGTTATTATTATTTATTTATATAACAGTTAAAATTACTAAAATGTCATAGGTACCTGTGTAGACTTTGTAGGACTTGAATTAAACTGGGAGTATGACAGCTGTTTATATATAATTTAGATTCACAGTTGGATTTCAGAACTTCCTTTTGGCCACTTATCCATGGTATAACATGTTTTACAGAATCCATCTCTTTTACTATGTAGTATCAATTTGTAATTACTATTATAACTGCAAATAATATCAAATTTGTCGTACTTCCCAAAATGTTATTTCACTTGGTTTGCAACCTATTAATGATTAAAAATTAAATTAAAATTTAACAAATTACATTTTTGTACTACATATTATCTCAATATCTATACTATTTTACTTTTTGTTAATAAGAATTTTAATAAAGTTAATAAATAATTAACGCTGCAAAATTGAAATTTAATCTTGCATGTTTTGTATTTGGAAAATATATGGGGCCGGTCAAAGACGAAATAACTGGGGAGCGGAGGCGAAGAAAGAACATAGAGCTGGAAATACTGTATGGTAGTGCAGACATATTGGAGGTCATCAGAAGCAGAAGACTACGGTGGGCTGGCCACGCTTGGAGGAGCCAAAATCCACTTTTACATGCAGTGATTGAACAAAACCCTGTAGGAAAAAGGCCTCTGGGAAGACCAAGAATGCGTTGGGAAGATGTTGTAAAGAAGGACGTTGAGCAGTTGGGAGGTTGTTCCAACTGGAGAAATCTAGCATTGGATAGAGAAAGATGGAAGCTTGGTTGTGAGACGGGATGGTCTTAAAGGCCCAATAAACCCAAAAAAAAAAAAAAAATAAATAAATAATTAACGCTTCAAAACTGAAATTTAATCTTGCATGTTTTGTATTTTTTTCTTGCCTAATTTAATTTTTTTCTTGCATTTTTGCATGCATATTTTACAATTCAAATACATATAAATTTGGATTTTATATATTATAATATGTTTTAAACATTTAAAACTGTTTTTAAGTTAATTTATCATTGGTCAATGTCTAGAAATAGTATAATACATTCATATTTAGTAATGATTAGATTTTTTTAGAATTAATATAATGAGGTATGCTTTGTATTTATACTATATCAGCAAAAAATAATAACATTGATCAAATTATATTTAAATATTATTTATAAAAGTGCTCGTGCAGTACGCTATCTACCGCCACTTTGTTGGTGTAATACAGTATATAATATAATTGTTAACTACTGAAAAATATGACTTATTCTTAGAAATGTTATATTTTTATTATATTTTATTAGTATAGGAAAGTACTTGCGACTTGAGTCGTTACAACAAACAATATTAACATATTTTATGTATTTAATGGTTATAAAAAACTATACCTAAATAGTAGATACCAACCTAATAGATAACGGTTTAACCTACAGTCTTATGGAATGTAGCATACTATACAAGAGAACCTTATTAAAATATGATAAAATATTCAATTGACTACAATACGCACATTGTGTTATGTACGTAGGTACTTATTTATTTTGTTTTGTAGTTAACTTCAGTTAGTAGGTATTATACGTATCTGTAGATGCGGTATATTATATTCCGTGGTCTATAGAAATATGGAATCCAGTGTACCAGAACACGAATACGGATTAAAGTTAGTTATACTTATTAGTTCATGTAAAATATTATATTAAATAGCAGGACGCGACAAGCAACAACTTGCCTACAATGAGTAGGCCGCTAATTCACGTCTGACCGACCGGCGACCGTTGTTATCAATTATTTTTCTTATCAATTATCATAAACCGCGATCACGAACTATTTATTATATAGAGGCAAATATGTACTATAGATTAAAATACGAGAAGCTCTGTAGAAACCTGCTGGCGTCCATAGCGTTACAAAATGTATCGGAATTAAGACAACATAAAATAGTAACTACTATTACAACTACCGATGTATTGTACATAAAAAAAATTTTCTATCGAGCTCGTAGTTAAATTTTGCCAAACTTACCTAAAACGAGAAATGAATGTCTTATTATTATCTACTACAAGTTACAACATCAAAAGTGATAAATTACTTATAAATTACAGCTCCGGGTTACCGATCAGGCCATGGTGTGTCGTGGGTGTCGACGTCCAAATGTGGGTTGAGCTGGTCGTTCGCAGGTCCTCTTCAGGTCGTTGTCAGTCCTCGAATTCCACTATCGACCGCCGATTATGACTCTTCATTCTTGACCATCCAACTATCAACCGCCAATTATAGACTCTATCGACTACCTCACTGTAGACTTTATCATAACTATCTACCACCATGCGTCCCGGTCGGTTATTTACACGATGTGAGCTAAACATCGCGTCAGCATAATATATATATTTCATAAATATATACACATTTGCCATTACTAACACTCAACATATTAGCCGTGCCGATGACGATAATCGTTAAAATACCAAACAAGTAAAATACTATGAACAACACTTGATGCGTAAGTATTTTTATCAAAGGTAATATAATTTTACTCTTCAGAAATCATAACTCACTACCTGATATGTCGTTGTTACGTGTAGGACGTAGGTAGGTATAAAATGTAATAACTGTGTAAACATTTCTATTTATATCGTTGAAGTGTGAAAATCAAATAATATAAAAATGTATAAAAGTTTGAAAATATCAATCAAATAATGTTTATATTTTATACAAACAGCTGTAAGTCAGGTGTATGTTAATTAATTCTTTTGAAATTCTGGTTTAAGCGTCAGAATATTGTAACGATAAATTACTAATAAAAAAAACAAATAATTTTTTAGTTTAAAAAATGGTACTTTTGGCACACTAAATTCGTGTTTCATCCCACTGTGCGCCCTTAAGGTATTTTCCATAGTATCACACTAATTTTGTACACCTATAAAACAGCGGGATTTATTGAAAATTACTCTGCGTTTGCAGGCGGCTACCGACTGGCCCGCCACTAAATATGTTATTTATTTTAAGTCTATCGCGTCAAAAGAGTAGGAGGAAAAAACTTACGTAAATCCAGTGGTATAGATACAGTTTTTTTCTGGGGGGGGGGGGGGGGTTAAAGTATATTTATGATACGAGTTATTGGTTAAACTAAACGTCATTTTTATTTTGAATTAGTATTAGTAATTAGTGTATTGGTGTATTACATTTACCGTTTTATAATTGGTTTTCATACAATAAAAGTGTAAATACTCGGATAATTTCTATATAAAAATGTATAACTCCCCCCCCCCCCCCCCCAACCATAACTACTCCACTGCGTAAAGCATCAATTTTATTCTTCCGGCGAAACAAAACGTACCCACTTTAAGAGCCACCGCGCGTCTTCATCTCCCACCCAAATTCAATCCGGAAGTAGGTATTCAGATTAATTAATATCAATTACAAATTAATTTGTAAAAATAGCTCAACAACCAAAATGGAACGAAATAATATGTTAGTAATGGAATCGTTGTTCGTCTCTGACGATTGTCATTTGCCATAGATCATATTTTGTAACCTAGGTAACATATATTGGGGACCCACAAATAAATATATTCAACAAAAGAAGGTGGATAAGTGGATGTCGCTCTGCTTCGCCCCCGTAGGTACCTATATATAACATATTTTAAAATTTATAGCAGAGCGTATTCGGCAGCGTACGTCGTACGTACTATTAAAATCATACAATAAATTATCATTTTTGTACATCATTATTCATTATGAATATAATATAGTTGTTGAAGGTCTGTGATTTTTTGGCATAAAGGTACATAAAAATATTTGACATTTTTAACTATTAAAAAGTTTGTACATATTGGTATGACGTATAGGTACGTATAGGTATGACGAAAACCAACGAACAGTCAATGAATGTATAATGTAATATATGTATTTAAATCTAACGCATACATTGTAGTTATCTAGAGCGTTATCCACTGTTATTCGCTTTTTAATTTTTGCATGATAATTTTCTCTTTTTAGGCAATTTGATCGATCAAGTTTGCAAGAATAAATATAATATATTCTATTTACTTATATGACGACAACAGAAATCTGCAAAATAATATCATAATTAATTAAATACATTTTTTTTTTATAACATTCATAATTTTTTTAAAAAAAGCAATATCACTTGAGTGAGTTATATAGACATATAGTTAAATAACTGAAGCAATACACATCACTCATATAATATTAATTTTCCCATATTTTATTTAAATATTAGTTGTTTTTATTCATACATATACTATTTATCTATTTTGTACCTAATAAATATATTTATTTCCTCGCTTCACACGATGATTTACCAATCAAAAAATGTTATTTCTGAAATTTAGTCTACCTATTAATGTATGATTTTATGTGTTTAAAACGATAAAAGTTTTAGAAATTCAATATAACGTTTAGTTTTTTAAATATCAATAAATCTTTAGAGTGATATTTTCGTTAAAAGGCGCGTCATTGCCATTTAAATTTTATAAGCATAAAACAAAAATTCAAATAATATATCTCTTTTAAGACTAATGCCTGAAATATTAACATCAACGGCTGAAGAGTTGATTGTTAAGTCATCATAATATAATTACTAAATATAATAAAGAGGTTACAGTTCTGACTTGACTCGTCAACTTATTATAATCAAGAGCTATCTTCCAAATTTCAAACCAACCATTTAAAAAATATGTCAATTCAAGATATAGCTGATACTAATGTCAAGGTTGTCAAGGAAGAGTTGAATTCTATATTTCCCTATGTATTTATCGGTAGGTACTACAACAATATATATGCCTCACCTGAGCAATAATTTTCAAAGCTTCAACTTATAAAAAAATATTTACGTAACACAAACAGACAAGATAGACATTCAAGTATAGTTTTATAGAATAATATTGAAAGAAAACAAACTATGAACATAGAAAATATAATAGATAATTTTGCCAACAAAAAGGAATTTTTTGAAATGAGAACAGTACCTACATATTAATAGCATAATACTGTTCTATTTTTTTCAAAAATTCTTATAACAGGTCAATGTATGGTGTGTCCATTTTTATTTTTATATCATAATTATTTATATTTAAAATTAATAAAAAAGGCTACGAATTATTACTTTTATTTATTTATAAATAAATATATATCTGTTTTAATTATGTTAACCTTATTTTGTATAAGTAAAAGTGAAATTTGTAAAACCACTATTGAAAAACCAAAAGATCCCTCGCTCCGCTCAGAATCTAAAATCAGACATATTTGTAAGACCAAAACATTTGACATTCCACTCAAAAATTAATAAAAATTATTTAAAAAATATAGAATTATACGGTTCAATAGGATCGGAGTAATTGTTTTTTCGATAAAAGAAAATATAGTATACATTATAATTTTTGATATAAATCGTATTTGCTCAATATGGCATAATATACTATACGACTATCGATTCAAATATTGCTTATTATTTCCATTACTTAGGGAAAGAATTATAAATAATATTCACAATTTAAATTTTATTTAATCACCTAATATTTAATAGAAAAGTACACAGGTGAGTAGTGACTTTGACATTTTTCTTCATATTTAACAACTAATTGATTAATATTATTGTCAAGATCTTCACTTCTGAACAACTAAAATGGAAATAAATTTACATAAATATTCAATAGATATTATATAAACTATAACAAAAACAAATCTTACCAAAGTAACAAATTCTCAAATTAAAAATGATCCAATCATTACTTCTTCATGATTGTCTTGAATGTTTATGTTGATGACATGAACTAGCTTATTGCCAAAACTTTGAATAGTTTCAAAATCTAAACATATAAATATGATTTTAATTTTTATAATAATGATACAATTGCCAATTCAAACATACACTCAAGTACTTGACCATATACTCTATCTTCACACTTAATGACTACAGTGAATTGTTCATTCCTATGTTGAAATCTTTCTGGATGCTGTTTTATTCGCAATATTTCTATCCAGAATATTTAACAAACCATTTTTGGTGGCTTGGCGTGGCGCGTTGGCTTCTACCAGTGCTACAACTACTAGCAACCGGATGGGTGACCACACGGGTTCATACTAGTTAAAAACCTTGCCACACTTACACGTGTTTGCTACCTACCATAACAACCGTTAATGTGAAAATAATAACAAGAACGATTAAGAATTTGTTTGACAATATAATAATATATTTAATAAATAATATCACAATGATAAACATATAAATTATACATAATATTATTTTAAAAAGTAAATTCAAATAACTTATAAACAATTATTTTTTATATATTACGATAACCTACCCTACAGCGTATACATAGTTACATAATTTTTATATATGTCAAAGAAATGCTTGTATTACAAATACTTATATTACTAATGAAATGGGTTTATAACAATAGCTAAGGATTGAAAATTGTAAACAAGGCTCTTAGGATCCACGTAAATAGGTTAATAGGATAATTGAATTATAACAAAATAATAATAAATCGAAAATGATCAGTCAGCCTATGATATTACTAAGTATATTTGATGATATTATTGTGAATAAAGTAATTTATATATAACCTATTTACGTGGAGCCTTGATTTAAATTTTCAATCCTTAGCCATAAAAGTTAAACATTTTATACTTTTTTAACTACAAAATAATTAATAAATTATAAATTTGATCAATGTTGTCGAAATTTGAACTTTAAATGCTTATAAAAAAAAATTGTGCCTATGTATTTTTAATATTTTTCAACTGCTATTAGAACGATATATCAGGAGCCTTATATTAATTTTTCACGCTTTTTTACCCAACACATAACATTTTATTGATATTTATAGAAAAAAAAAACTAAAAAAATTCAAAGCTCAAAAAAATCAAATTATTTTCAAAATTGTATGGTGTATAGAAAATGCTATTATATAACCATTCAGTGAAATTTTCAAGTATCTACAATCATTCGTTTTTTAATTACAATAAAATAAGAAAACGGTTACATGAGAAATCGAGTGAATATCAAATGTTGTAAAAATATGAATTTCAAACGCTCATAAAAGTTTTAAGTTTCTTATAGACATTTTTTTTTGATAAAAGTAGACAAACGTATGAGTAATCTTATATTACATTTTCAAATCTTAGATTTAAAAAAAAAAATTTTTAGGAATACTCAACTCAATATAATTTTCTAATTTTCGTAATTTTTCCGTATTTTGTCAAAATTTGAACTTTAAATGCTTATAAATAAAAACTGTGACTAAGGTTTTTTAATTTTTTTCATCTGCCTTTAAAACTATAACATAGGTGCCTTTTATTAAATTTTTCAGCATTTTTACTCATCAAATAAATTGTATGGTGTATAGAAAATGCTAATATAAACAATCAGTCAAAATGTCATGTCCCTACGGTCATTTATTTTAGAGTTACACCAAAAACCATATTATTCTTTTTTTTTACTCGTCGCTTTTGAAAACTACAGGGAAATTTTTACTTTTGACCCCCCCAAAGTACCAACTAGATTCACTTTCCTATCAGAAAAGTTACTATTAAAGAAAATTCAAGCACTTTTACTGTCTTAAAAGGTGATGACAGACACAAAAAATAAAATAATAAAAATAAAAACACACATCATTGTAAAATCAATACATTCATCGCTTCGCTCCGAATCTAAAAAATATTTAAACAAACAATATCGCAACAGTATAGATAGAGGGGGGGGGGGGCGAAGCATGTTATAACCTGAAAAACAATTTAAGCTTGATTAATTATTATAAATACAATTTAATTAGATACATATATTATCTACTTTTATTAAAATACCAATATACGACTATATACGCTCTATGGCTAACATAACCTATATAGGTTTTAACAATATATTTTATAAATTTAGTCATGATTAGGTAATTTTTAATTTTGTAATATAATAATTTTGCTTGTTTCTAGTTGTTTTTCACTAATATTTATACGATTTAACTGATATGGTTGCAGTTATATTGTAACCAGAAATTATTAATTAGTTGATATAATCCAACAAAAACAGTTGCGGCGGAACTGTTTTTTTTAGGTGTCGGAACCTATGCGGTCGGGACAGTAGTTGCGGTCGGCACCTTTAGCGTGCCATTTGCAGTCAATTTATTTCTATCTACCTGACTATAAGATTTGTGTGCTAAATATAATATTTTACATACTATATACTTAATTTATGCTAATAGGTATAATATAATACTTTTTTACTAGAATTGATATAGGTAATTATATACTTGTCAATCACAAATCACTGTACTTACATAAAGAACATACCCTAATTTTTTTTTAAATCTAATGACAAACACAAAAATAAAAATTAAATTAAAATAACATTTAAAAATTTTAAAAAAAATTTGAAAAAATCTTCATTTCTAAGAATAATGGTATAGGTTTTACGTTTTTACTCACATCATTCAATAAATTATGATCAATTAAAAAAATACCTTGGGTCAGGCTCATCGTAATTGCATATCTTAAATTTTATTTTTGAAATTTATTTTACATATAAATATGTGGTTTTATGTTTTTAAGCAGATACAAGTATCATAATTTCAATATAATTTTTAGTTTTTTAAATATTAAAAATCTTAAAACAGATATATTATTTGAATTTTTGTTTTATGCTTATAAAATTTAAATGGCAATGACGCGCCGTTTAACGAAATTATCACTCTAAAGATTTATTAATATTTAAAAAACTAAACGTTATATTGAATTTCTAAACCTTTTATCGTTTTAAACACATAAAATCATACATTAATAGGTAGACTAAATTTCAAAAATAAAATTTTTGGTTGGTAAATCATCGTGTGAAGCGAGGAAATAAATATATTTATAAGGTACAAAATAGATAAGTAGTATATGGATGAATAAAAATAACTAATATTTAAATAAAATATGGGAAAATTAATATTATATCAGTGATGTGTATTGCTTCAGTTATTTAACTATATGTCTATATAACTCACTTAAGTGATATTGCTTTTTTTAAATAAAATTATGTATGTTATAAAAAAAAAAAATGTATTTAATAAATTATTATATTATTTTGCAGATTTCTGTTGTCGTCATATAGGTAGATAGAATATATTATATTTATTCTTGCAAACTTGATTGATCAAATTGCCTAAAAAGAGAAAATTATCATGCAAAAATTAAAAATTAAAAATCGAATAACAGTGGATAACGGTCTAGATAACTATAATGTATGCGTTAGATTTAATAACATATAATACATTATACTTTAATTGACTGTTCGTTGGTTTTCGTCATTCCTTCCGGGAGGTATTTAAATAAAATATTTCATATTTATAAATAATATATTATATTTTCGTATCATATAACATAATATATCTATTATAGTACATAAGTTTTTATATTCTATACTCTAAAAGTCTAAACAGATAAATAGATAATGCGTACAAACTTTTGAATAGTTAAGAATGTCAAATATTTTTTATGAACCTTTATGCCAAAAAATCACAGACCTTCAACAACTATATTATATTCATAATGAATAATGATGTACAAAATGAAAATTTTTTGTATGACTTTTAGAGTACGTACAACGAATACGCTCCACTATAACTTTTATAATATGATATAATTAGGTACCTACAGGGACGTAGCCCCCCCCCCCCCACGAAATGTCATCGACGACATTTTTTTAGCATCTGAGTGGAAATTTAATAAATAGTAGGTAACCTAACTAAGTTAAGATACATTTGTTAAATAATAATCATGATTGTCCTTTATCAACTGACTAGATCGTAAGTTTTATCTTTTATTGTTGCACTAATCGTATCGCGTATAACATTTAAAGCAAAATATATTATACGATACTCGCCTGTCGTCAGTCGATGTTTGTCTACTTTCATATAAACGTACCTACGGTAAATTTTATTTCGAGTCTTTTTTGGCGACCTTACCAGTACCTACAATTGAAGTTAAACGATCATTTTCAACTTTAAAAAGAGTAAAAACACTAATTCGAAACCAATTTGAAATTACCGTTTAACAGGGCTGGACTCTTATTTTATCTGCTGATTGGGAAATATCAGTTTCACCAAAAGACGGGTTGAATATTATAATGGCAAAATCAAAAAGAAAATTATTATTATAAATTATAATTTTATTATACCTATGTTATATTTTATACCTACATTTTTTTTTTTTATTCATACGATATTTATATTTATTATAATACAATAATTATTACTTTATAATACTTACATATTATTTCACCCATTGAATAACAAAAATATTTTTTTATTTTTACAATATAATATACACACTATAGCATAATATTCTGTACGTCATTACGAATTTAATTTTTTCTTAATTTATAAGAGTGTCTAAAATTACTTACTATTATTTTTTTTTTAACTCCCCCCCCTGGAATAAAATCCTGGGTACCTATGCATAATACTATACAAAATATATTATATTTATTGTAAATATAAAATACTATTATTATATTATAATATTATAATGATATTAGGTATATTATATTATACCATTATAATCAGGGCTTGTAAACGTTATATTTGACAAAAAATGAAATTAAATTTGTAAACGTAATTATAACGGAAAGCGATAGCCAAAAATAATTAAACACTGCAAAATACAACATAACGCAAAACATAATTTATAGAATATCATTGAACAAATAATATTGCAAAACGAAATAATTTAAAATTTATTTATTTAAAAGGTCTATTGGTTTCTTAGAACATTAATTATTTTATGCAAACAATCTAAGAATTGATTAAAATATTATATTCCATACCTAGTCTATTACCTACCCACATTAGTTATTATTTTTAAATTTAATGGGTATTGACACAATTTTTTAAAAAAAAACGATAAGCGCATAACTTGTATAACGTTTTTGTTCTAAATAACGATAAACACAAAAATTTTTAATATTTTTCATTTCTCATGTAACAATTTTCTTATTTTATTGTAATTAAAAAACGAATGACTGTAGATACTTGAAAATTTCAGTGAATGTTTATACATGCGTTTTCTATACACCATAAAATTTGAAAATAATTTGATTTTTTTGAGCTGTTTACGGACATTGTCAGTTTTAAATTTTTTAGATTGTTTTTCTATAAATATCAATAAAAATTTTTTTGTTGGGTAAAAAAGCAAGAAAATTGAATATAAGGCTCCTGATATATCGTTCTAATAGCAGTTGAAAAATATTAAAAATACATATGCACATTTTTTTTTATAAGCATTTAAAGTTCAAATTTCGACAACATTGATCAAATTTATAATTTATTAATTATTTTGTAGTTAAAAAAGTATAAAATGTTTAACTTTTATGGCTAAGGATTGAAAATTTAAAACAAGGCTCCACGTAAATAGGTTATATATAAATTACTTTATTCACAATAATATCATCAAATATACTTAGTAATATCATAGGCTGACTGATCATTTTCGATTTATTATTATTTTGTTATAATTCAATTATCCTATTAACCTATTTACGTTGATCCTAAGAGCCTTGTTTTCAATTTTCAATCCTTAGCTATTGTTATAAACCCATTTCATTAGTAATATAAGTATTTGTAATACAAGCATTTCTTTGACATATATAATAATTATGTAACTATGTATACGCTGTAGGGTAGGTTATCGTAATACATATAAAAAATAATTGTTTATAAGTTATTTGAATTTACTTTTTAAAATAATATTATATATAATTTGTATGTTTATCATTGTGATATTATTTATTAAATATATTATTATATTGTCAACAAATTCTTAATCGTTCTTGTTATTATTTTCACTTTAACGGTTGTTATGGTAGGTAGCAAACACGTGTAAGTGTGGCAAGGTTTTTAACTAGTATGAACCCGTGTGGTCACCCATCCGGTTGCTAGTAGTTGTAGCACTGGTAGAAGCCAACGCGCCACGCCAAGCCACCAAAAATGGTTTGTTAAATATTCTGGATAGAAATATTGCGAATAAAACAGCATCCAGAAAGATTTCAACATAAGAATGAACAATTCACTGTAGTCATTAAGTGTGAAGATAGAGTATATGGTCAAGTACTTGAGTGTATGTTTGAATTGGCAATTGTATCATTATTATTAAAATTAAAATCATATTTATATGTTTAGATTTTGAAACTATTCAAAGTTTTGGCAATAAGCTAGTTCATGTCATCAACATAAACATTCAAGACAATCATGAAGAAGTAACGATTGGATCATTTTTAATTTGAGAATTTGTTACTTTGGTAAGATTTTTTTTTTGTTATAGTTTATATAATATCTATTGAATATTTATGTAAATTTATTTCCATTTTAGTTGTCCAGAAGTGAAGATCTTGACAATAATATTAATCAATTACTTGTTAAATATGAAGAAAAATGTCAAAGTTACTACTCACCTGTGTACTTTTCTATTAAATATTAGGTGATTAAATAAAATTTAAATTGTGAATATTATTTATAATTCTTTCCCTAAGTAATGGAAATAATAAGGAATATTTGAATCGATAATCGTATAGTATATTATGTCATATTGAGCAAATACGATTTATATCAAAAATTATAATGTATACTATATTTTCTTTTATCGAAAAAACAATTACTCCAATCCTATTGAACCGCATAATTTTATATTTTTTAAATAATTTTTATTAATTTTTGAGTGGAATGTCAAATGTTTTGGTCTTACAAATATGTCTGATTTTAGATTCTGAGCGGAAGGAGGGATCTTTTGGTTTTTCAATAGTGTTTTACAAATTTCACTTTTACTTATACAAAATAAGGTTAACATAATTAAAACAGATATATATTTATTTATAAATAAATAAAAGTAATAATTTGTAGCCTTTTTTATTAATTTTAAATATAAATAATTATGATATAAAAATAAAAATGGACACACCATACATTGACCTGTTATAAGAATTTTTGAAAAAAATAGAACAGTAATATGCTATTAATATGTAGGTACTGTTCTCATTTCAAAAAATTCCTTTTTGTTGGCAAAATTATCTATTATATTTTCTATGTTCATAGTTTGTTTTCTTTCAATATTATTCTATAAAACTATACTTGAATGTCTATCTTGTCTGTTTGTGTTACGTAAATATTTTTTTATAAGTTGAAGCTTTGAAAATTATTGCTCAGGTGAGGCATATATATTGTTATAGTACATACCGATAAACACATAGGGAAATATAGAATTCAACTCTTCCTTGACAACCCTGACCTTTTTAGTATCAGCAATATCTTGAATTGACATATTTTTTAAATGGTTGGTTTGAAATTTGGAAGATAGCTCTTGATTATAATAAGTTGACGAGTCAAGTCAGAACTGTAACCTCTTTATTATATTTGGTAATCGAGTCATAATTATGAAGACTTAACAATCAACTCGTCAGTCATTGATGTTAATATTTCAGGCATTATAGTAACAGCAAATATAGTAACTCTACAATTATCATCATTAACTTTTGCAGTAAGCTAAAGATCACTGTTTTCATATTTTCTTCTTTTTTCTTTTTCTTTTCTTTTACTTAGAGTGAAATAATTATTTATTGTATAGGGTGTCAGACATCAGCCGTAGTAGCTCATCGACAGACAGACACTGACACTGACTTAGACTGACTTAGACTATCGAAGATCCCATCTTTTCAACGTGCAATATACAAGCGAGCCCGGTCGCGTTTATTCCTCTCATAACCAATAATTGAGACACGTCACATACACTCATACTTGGCCGCTTAAAGGAGCACAAAACACAAAAAATGAGTTTTTTTAATTTGAAAGAATCTTCATTTCTAAGAATAATGATATAGGTTATACGTTTTTACTCACACCATTCAATAAATTATGATCAATTAAAAAAAGACCTTGGGTCAGGCTCATCGTAATTGCATATCTTAAATGTGTAAATTCACACAACGATTTACCAACCTAAAAATTTTATTTTTGAAATTTATTTTACATATAAATATGTGGTTTTATATTTTTAAGCAGATACAAGTATCATAATTTCAATATAATTTTTAGTTTTTTAAATTGAATTTTTGTTATATGCTTATAAAATTTAAATGGCAATGACGCGCCTTTTAACGAAAATATCACTCTAAAGATTTATTAATATTTAAAAAACTAAACGTTATATTGAATTTCTAAAACTTTTATCGTTTTAAACACATAAAATCATACATTAATAGGTAGACTAAATTTCAAAAATAAAATTTTTTGATTGGTAAATCATCGTGTGAAGCGAGGAAATAAATATATTTATTAGGTACAAAATAGATAAATAGTATATGTATGAATAAAAATAACTAATATTTAAATAAAATATGGGAAAATTAATATTATAACAGTGATGTGTAGTGCTTTAGTTATTTAACTATATGTCTATATAACTCACTCAAGTGATATTGCTTTTTTTAAAAAAATTATGAATGTTATAAAAAAAAATGTATTTAATTAATTATGATATTATTTTGCAGATTTCTGTTGTCGTCATATAAGTAAATAGAATATATTATATTTATTCTTGCAAACTTGATTGATCAAATTGCCTAAAAAGAGAAAATTATCATGCAAAAATTAAAAAGCGAGTAACAGTGGATAACGCTCTAGATAACTATAATGTATGCGTTATATTTAATAACATATAACATTATACATTCATTGACCACGTTCGGTGGTTTTCGTCATAAGTTCCGGGAGGTCTTTAAATAAAATATAAATATTTTCGTATCATATAACATAATATAGCTATTAGCTATTGTAGTACACAAGTTTTTATATTGTTTACTCTAAAAGTCTAAACATTAATAGGTAGACTAAATTTCAAAAATAAAATTTTTAATATATTATATATATGTTATATTTATATAACAGTCATAAAAGTCTAAACAGATAAATAGACAATACGTACAAACTTTTGAATAGTTAAAAATGTCAAATATTTTTTTATGTACCTTTATGCCAAAAAATCACAGACCTTCAACAACTATATTATATTCATGATGAATAATGATGTACAAAAATGATAATTTATTGTATGATTTTAATGGTACGTACGACGTACCCTGCCGAATACGCTCCACTATAAATTTTAAAATATGTTATAATTAGGTACCTCACGAAATGTCATCGAAGACATTTTTTTAGAATCTGAGTTGAACGAAATTTATTAAATAGTAGGTACCTAACTAAGTTAATATAAATTTGTTATATTATAATCATGATTGTCCTTTATCAACTGACTAGATCGTAAGTTTTATCTTTTATTGTTACACTAATCGTATCGCGTATACGATTTAAAGCAAAATATATTATACGATACTCGCCTGTCGTCAGTCGATGTTTGTAAATTTTATTTCTAGTCGATTTTGGCAACCTTTCCAGTACCTACAATTGAAGTTAAACGATCATTTTCAACTTTAAAAAGAGTAAAAAACACTAATTCGAAACCAAATTTGAAATTACCGTTTAACAGGGCTGGACTCTTATTTTATCCGCTGATTGGGAAATATCAGTTTCACCAAAAGACGGGATGAATATTATAATGGATAATTTTATTATACCTATGTTATATTTTATACCTACATTTTTTTTTTTTATTCATACGATATTTATATTTATTATAATACAATAATTATTACTTTATAATATTACATATTTCACCTATTGAATAGCAAAAATATTTTTTTATTTTTACAATATAATATACACACTATAGCATAATATTCTGTACGTCATTACGAATTTAATTTTTGCTTAATTAATAAGAATGGCTAAAATTACTTATTATTATTTTTTTCTAACCCCCCCCCCCCCCCCTGAAATCCTGGGTACCTATGCATGCACCCTCGTGGGTGTCGATGTCCAAATGTGGGTTGAGCTGGTCGTTCACAGGTCCTCTTCAGGTCGTTGTCAGCTCTCGAGTTCCACTATCGACTGCCGACTATGACTCTTCATTCTTGACCATCCAACTATCAACCGCCAATTATAGACTCTATCGACTACCTCACTGTAGACTTTATCATAACTATCTACCACCATGCGTCCCGGTCGGTTTTTTACGCGATGTGAGCTAAACATCGCGTCAGCATAATATATATATTTCATACATATGTACACATTTTTCATTACTAACACTCAACATAGTAGCCGTGCTCAACGTAGGGAGTAATGTACGATGATTGTAAATATTTAGTAGGTACCTACATTTTTTTATATTGTTTTAATAATATTTTGTATTAATCTTTATGTCACACATTTCTCACTGTACATATTTTTTAGTTAGTATAATCAATATTTTGTGAGAATTATATAATTATTTTTTTACAACTATCGATATCATTAAAATGTCTACAACTTAAGACCCGTATAACCGTGTAGAACTGTATCAAGTTATTGTAAAAACAATAAGCTAACCATCAAGTATTACTCTATGAAATAAACCTTGTTTTAGTAATCCAGTGTCCATAATCCTTACAGCCATACACTTGATACAGGTAAATGGTAATGATGTATTGCACATTTTATTATAAACTATGTATATATTTTTATATTTTAACACTAATAACACTATAATATTAAGTACCTAAAGGCTAATGGACTATTGGACATAATTTAAAAAATTAGAAAAAAGCTTAGTATTTGTTTCTTTTGTACTAATAACTTATCAGTTAATAGTTATCAGTGTCTAAAAAAGAAAAAATTAAGGGGCTTATATAGGCAACCTACTATAATATGGGAGCGTTACAGTGTCCCCTAAACAAATCTAAGAGCTTCCCGTACTTTAATCTTTGGTATTTGTTAGAGGTATCGAGTTATATTTGTTCAAAATTTTATTTTTCAGAACACAGACAACTTTCAATCGATAAAATATTAACATAATAAATAGGTACGTTCTTTTTTTCATTATCAAAAATATTTAATTAGTATCTATACAACATGTGTACAATAAGTAATTTTGATTTTAGATATTATTTACATAGCCTAATTTCAATTTAGCTACGTCTACTAAAACATACTGTTTAACACTGAATACTAAATGGTGTCACCCATTACATACTGCATGTTTCCCTGACCTGACTAAAAAATCACGATACTAGATACTTGGATTTGGATTATCGAGATACTAGATATTCGATACTTACATTTTAAGTATTTAGACACTCAATACATTTAAATAAAATAAGTCATAGGTTTTTTAAAAATTTTATTTATACACAATTAGGTTACCTACCTAATAATAATTAGGTAATTATTAGTTAATATAGACCACAAAATGTAATGACTTGATAATAACAAATACTATAGATTAGAATACGGGAAGATCTTAGATTTGCTAGGGGACACTGTAATGCTAAATATTATAGTAGGTTGCCTATATAAGCCCCTTAATTTTTCTTTTTTAGACACTGATAATTATTAACTGATAAGTTATTAGTACAAAAGAACAAATACTTAGCTTTTTTCTAATTTTTAAATTATGTCCAATAGTCTATTAGCCTTAAGGTACTTAATATTATAGTGTTATTAGATTTAATATATAAAAATATATACATAGTTTATAATAAAACGTGCAATACATCATTACCATTTACCTGTATCAAGTGTATGGCTGTATGGATCGATATATTTAAATAAAATTAGTCATAGGTTTTTTAAATATTTTATTTGTACACAATTAGGTTGGTATATTAGGTAATTATTAGTTAATATAGACCACAAAATGTAATGACTTGATAATAATAACAATCCACAAGACAGTTAATTATTTTTTTGCGTACATTTAGTTATTTAGATAGACATAAACTACAGGAGCAATAAATAATAACTTAATTATTAAAATAATAAAAGAAATAGAACTTAAGTATGAGAACATTATAAAATATGTATGAACAATATTTTTATATTTATGATATTATAATATGTAAATTAATAATTAGGTTTATAATATAATACAATATAGGTAAAATATTGCGCTAAATTATTTGTATTAGTTAACGAGTACATAAAAGTGATAAGGAGAAAGGGGCTGAATAGGCAATCACATACATTTTGGAGCACTATGACGCCAGCAGGTTTCTACAGAGATTCTCGTAGGTTAGGTTAGGCTAAATAATAAAATAAAAATTTTTTCCATATTATATTGTATTTTTCAATATTTTTCAGTATTCAAAACATATTAACTAACCAATTAGAAGAACGGCAACAAGACGAACAAAAACTAAGAACACTTTTAAATGATTTATGTAAAATACGACAGGATATGATCAATACTAATTATTTGGACTTGTAAAAACTTATACTGTACAACAAATAATTGAATACTAATTATATATTTTATAAAATAACATTGCTGAAGTTTATAAAAAAAAAATTTTAAATTATTTTTTTATTAATAATTTGGGTTTTAATTAAATTTGTTTGGTTTTTAAATTTTTAATTTAAACTGTTATATTATTAAAAAGAATAAGCATTTTTTAAAAACAAATTTGAACTGACAATCTTTATATAAATTAAAAAACACTATCTAGTTCAGTAATGTATTAGTCCCTGAAAAGTAAAAGTTCATTCTTCATTAACTATTATACAACATAAATCAGCTGTTGTGTAATTTTTTCTATCACTATGCCGCCCCACTCGTTATTCAATCATCCAGAGCTTTTCAAAGTAAGTATAGAGACTGAAAAACTTTTATTTGTGGACTAAAGATTAATAAAAATTAGTATAATCTTCTTTAAATACACGGGACAAAAATAAAATTGATTTCTAGCTTCATCATTTTTCATTAGATTCTGAGCGGTGCTATGAATGTATTTATTTTACAATGAATAAAACCAAACAATACACAATTGTTTGGTTTTATTTGTGCCTGTGTATTTTATCAGCGATATTTATTCGAAAATAAACGAGTAGAATCGAATATTTTCTAAACACTTCGAATATTTTGTTGATTCAACTATTATGGTTCACGGAAATACATTTTATAGTTTGTATTGTTTTATCTCACACACGTACTTGCATAGAATAATATAATAAAAAAATACAACATATAATAATATAATTTAGTCAATAGTTGAAGTGCGTTTTTTTATGCATACAAATATTTGTTGATAAAATAAAACATATATAAAATATATAAAATATACTGTTTTGACTTTTGATAAAAATATTATCCACTTGTTTATTTTTTAATATTTATAGGGAAAATAAATCCATAAAAACATGTTTTGACTTCTTATACACAGACTACTTCTATAAAAACGAAAACAAACACTTAATCAATGCCGGTGAGTTTATTATTTTTAAAAAACGACTTAAATGAATGTTTTTCTACCCCAATACAACTTCAATTTTGGCATATTTACAAAAATTCTCGAAGATGCATAGCCAAAGCCAAAAAGAACTGTAATAATGATCTGTAAACAATTTCACCAGCTTTGAAACTATTTAAAACTAAAAAAGACTGAACTAAGCACCAGTTAAATTTTCTATGTGTATAATCCATAAACACTATTGAATAAAAACAATATCTTCGTTACAGTGAAATGGTGGCAAATTCAGACAAAATAGTTTTTATTTTATATTCGATCATTTTGATGATTGAATTGATAGATTATTGAGAACATTGAACCAAAATATTATTTCGAACGAAAAAACTTCATTGGTCGATATATATACCTCCGAATTGGTGGTATCAAGGTAAACGATTTATATTGAAAAACTCAACTTTTATAATAATTCAAAACTGATGATAGACAAAAGTCACAAAACCTTGTATGTTCATATTATGTTATTAAAGTGTGGTATTTTCCAGTGAATTTTTAATTTTGTACACTATAAATTAGTGTAAAACACAAATTAGTTAAATACAAGATTCAGGGAGTAGAATTGATACTATTATAAAAAAACCAGTGTTTTTTGTGTAACTTCAGACACCATTGATGTAGCGTACAATAATAAATACACATTTTATTTAGTTCATTTGTTACCTATATAATATTACCTAATTAGTATTTCTTAAATTTAAAGTTTTTTTTATTCGAAATGTATTTTTTAAAGATTGCGTTCAATAAAACTATTTATATTAAATTATTGTGTTATTAATATAATATCAATATCAATTTGTTAGTAATAAATAAACGGTGAACCGCGAGAAACAAATCGTTATAACGCTATCAATGTTTTGCCCCTTAACTTCATTTCACATATCAAATAAAATCCCTAGCTGTTATTTAAACGCCATCTACAAGCCCGGATTAAGATGATTTTGGGCCCGGGGCCAAATATTTTAGGGGCCCATAACCAAAATCAAAATATTCGGGACCCACAAATAAATATATTTAACAAAAAAAGGTGGTTAATAATATAACAATAGTAGAAACTATTATCGACCCATCTCACTTGGTTCTACAGTTACATAATGAACATGTGAAACATAGTATGATATGCAAACCCACATATACCCATCATATACATATTCGACATTACAAACACTTAAACATATTATACAGATTACATAAATATATATATATACAAAAGGTATATAAAACATTCATTAGGTTTTTTTGTTAATGTTTCGAATTTTGTTAGCTATAAGTATTACAATTTAACATAGAAAACTGTAAATATCGAATATATTATTATGTATACCTAACGTTTATGATGATAATTATATGTGTGTTTATGTGTTTTTATTGAAATTACGACATTTGTATATGCATTTTGTAGGAAAATAGTTGATATTTAAAGAAATGCATGATATGAATATGATTTTTATTTAAATATCTGTTAATTTATGTAAATATGAATATGAAATTTGTATTTTCAGAGAAAATATGATACTATTATACAAATGTGTGTAATAATTATTTATATTAAAGTCGAATACAATAAAACCTATATTTATATCGGCTTTGTAAACTGTTGAAATTACACATTTTTGTGATATTTTTTCATAATTACTTATCGTCTTATTAAAATTTTTTATCAAGATCTGTATAGTACATTAGTACTCATATGTGTTGAAGTATAATTAATATGTTTATATTTATGATCTAAATGGTGATATTTACGACAACTATATAGAAATATAATATTTATCATAATATGGTTAGTCACATGGTGAGTAAGACATTTAAAACTTTAACTCCAATCAAAAGAAGAATGAAGTTACGAACTGTTATATTATTTATATTATATACAAATGTAATAATACAATACTATCATTAATGTTTGTGAAATTGTATTTATTTCAATTCTAAAACTGTATAAGTACAGTTAATATACTTCTTTTTTAATTTTAAAATAGAAATGTATTTGTTTTGATTATATGAATGATTACATAAGTTATGCCTTCAAAAGTGGGTGATATTGAGTAGGTAAATTAAAGTATGAAATAAAATTTGCGCACGCCTATGGTAATAATAATATTAATTTATATTATGTAGCTTTCAAATGTTATGAAAAATATACTACTGTCTACTGCAATAATTCCGAAACAAATCATTCGTATTCATTTATATTTAATATAATATAACTTATATCAATGCTATGGTACAATTTAAAATGTAAGGCAATTAATTAAATATTAATATGTTGCACATAACGAAACCAACCGGAAATCAGAATATTCCTGGACGAAATTTACAAACCAATGTTTTAAAAGTACATTGGCCACAATTTACATAAAATATGACTGTGACCTTTTTTTAGGTACTTAGTTTACTGGTTCCATATAATATATGACCGTGACTTTTTTTGGGGGACACAATTTACCAACTCCAGCTGTATAAAGTTCGATAACGATAAATTATTGATAAGATTATCAAACGTTATTGCAATTATAGCCACTAAATCAAATATGTGAAAAAAAGCGTCTTTTACGTCGAACTTTTTTTCAGTTCATGCATAACAAGGAATGCTGCACTTGCAAATTGTAAACGATAACTCATAATTCACAAATAAAATAAATATAAAATAATAACTAAATAATTGTAATATTTACGGAGAAAAAAACTATAAGAATTGAAAACTCACAATGTCCGTACACAGCTCAAAAAGATTCAAATTATTTTCAAAATTGTATTGTTGAATATAAAATGAAAATATAATTATTGATTAAAATTTTCATGTATCTACAGTTGTTCGTTTTTGAATAACAATAAAATTACAAAACCACTACATGAGAAATCGAGTAAATATCAAATAATATAAAAATATGAATTTCAAACGCTCATAAAAATTTAATTTGATTTGACTGTAGACATTTTTTTTTGATAAAGGTAGATAAACTTATGAATAATCTTGTATTACATTTTCAAATCTTATAATTAAAAAGAAAAATTTTTATGAGTACTCATCTCAAAAAAGTTTGCTAAATATCGTGATTTAAACTTTGAATGCTTATAAAAATAAAAAAATTGACTAAGGATTTTTAAGATTTTTCAAATGTCATTGTAACATTATAGTATGAGCTTTGTATTAAATTTTCAAGTTTTTAACTCAACACTAAAGTTTTATTGACACTCTTAGAAAAAAACTCTAATAAAATTGAAAACTGAAAATGTTCCTAAACAGTTTAAAACAAATCAAAACATTTTGAAAATGTTATTGAGTATAGAAAATGCATATATAAACAACCAGTGAAAATATCATGTATATACATTTATTTGTTTTAAAGTAATTTATTTTATTTCATTTATTTAAGCATATTTACAATCTATACAATTTGTACAATAAGTAAATTTGATAACATAGGTAATATTAATGACTTAACTTTTTGTATTGACGAGTTGCTATTTCGTTGACTGTTGGGATTTGGAGATCTTTATGTAATGCGTCGTTATGTCATATACCATGGGGCTCCAGTTATTTGTCTAAGACATATAGACTGGAAAACTTTTATGGGTCTTATATTGGATGGTTTGGCTTGGCCCCCAATTTGTATACCATATGACCAGAGGGGGGTAATTATTGTCTTGTCTATTAATATTTTGTTTTTTAAATTCATTGAAGAAGACAATAATGGACGGAGGAGATGTAGACGTGTGTTTGATTGTTTTCTTTTCTGTTTTGTGTGTTGGGCCCAGGTAGTTTTAAAGTTACAGCAAAAACCAAAATCGATTTTGTCAAAAACTGATTCTGTGTAAAAATTCCTGTTTTTCCTTAAATTTTATGTTGTTTCTCCCAAGCTTTTAAAAACGATTGGGAATCTTAAAACTTAACCTCTCGAATGCACCAACTAGATTCACTTCTCCATCGAATAATATACTGTTAAAGAAAATCGAAGACGTTTTACTGCCCCAAAACCGTGATGACAGACAACAATTAAAAAATTTAAAAATTAAAAAAAAAATAAAACACACATCATTGTAAAATCAATACATTCATTGCTCCGCTTAGAATCTAAAATGATTATAGCATAAGTATATTACTAATAATTATGAAATAATAATAAATTCAAAAAAGTACTATTATTAGTAGCTAATTATTAGTAAATTGAACTAAGAAAATTAGGTAGGTACCTATATAATCAGTAAATTGCTTTAGGTACCTAAAAATGCATGAACAATAAATTAATAACAGCAATTATAATGACAAAATATCTTAATAAAATATATTAATATATAACATCAATATAATATAGGTAGGTACTAAAATCGGAAAGTGGAATCTAGTTAGTGCATTGGGGAAGTCAAAATTTAAAATTCAAAAGCACCTAGAAAAACAACATAAAAATTAAAGTATAACGGGAAGTTTTACGAAAAATCGGGCTTTGACAAAATCGATTTTCGTTTTTGGTATAACTCTAAAACAAACGAACGTATATAAATGAAATTGGTTGTTTGCATATACGCATTTTCTATATACGATAACATTTTCAAACTATTTTGATTTGTTTTGAACTTGTTTTGAACATTTTCAGTTTCCAATTATATTAGTTTTTTTTTCTATGAATGTCAGTAAAAATTAATTTATTTGTCGGGTAAAAAAGCTTGAAAATGTAATACAAGGCGCCTACTTTATTGTTATAATAGAATTAAAAAAATTGTAAAAATCCTTAGTCACAATTTTTTTTATGAGCATTTTAAAGTTCATATCTTGAAAAATCACAAAATTTAGCAAATAATTTTGAGTTTAGAATTCATAAAAAAATTTCTTTTTAAATCTAACATTTGAAAATTTATTACAAGATTACCCATAGGTTTGTCTAGCTTTACTAAAAATAAGTAAATAAATAAATTATTTAGTAATAAATTATTTAATAATAAAAATTAATAAAATTATTTATTATTATTTAAATAATAAAAATTTAATTATTTTAATAAATAATTAAATAAAAATATTTACAAGCAAATTAAATGACCTCAATAGAAGCAGACGTAGTACTTACTTTCTCGCCAAGTACTCGTTATCGTGGTCAGTCTCGAAAGAGTAAGACTTTGTCTGTGTTAGGTAGGGATCTCACCCTTGAACATCCAGTTATCGTGGTCACCAAAAGGAGAATTTAAACAAGCTCATACAGCAGGTGTCGATAACTACTAACTCGTTTGACAGTTTGGGAATCGGAAACCGAAATATACCTGTTGTATACGTTAAGCCTTTGCCTGGCGTATACGACACATATCATATGCTGACGCTCTTTTTCTTATACAATGATAATATTATATCATTGAATTCGAATTTAATACTATCCATTACAGTGACCAATTTTTAACCTACTGTACATCAGAGCGACACCCACTTAACCACCTTTTTTATATTACAACCTATATCATATGTATTTATAATATTTGTTTAGTATCTACCTACATGGCTACATACTAATTATTAAAAACAACTTAGTAGCTATACATAAGATAGCTCTACAAATATTTACTATACATAATAAATTATGTATATATTTGTGTATTATATTTAATCGTATAACTAAGTATCATAATTTATAATTATGCATAGCATTAAACTGATGACATTTACGTGCACATTTGTACATAATATACCTACTCCAAGCTTGGTCCTACATAAAAAATGGTGGTAAATAACACGTTTCGTGTTTATATTTCTAGCGAGATGTATTTTGTACCTAAATTTATGATCTAAATGGTGATATTTATGACAAATACTTAGAAATATAATATTTATCATAATATGGTTACATATAATATGATTTTTATTTGGAAATCTGCTGATTTTTAATATGAATAAGACGTTAAAAACGTAAAAGTAACATTGATACTCATTACTCAATGATAATAAATAAATAATAATTTGGACTCTTGACTATGTTCATCGAGAAATAATTGACATCAAGTATCAATGTCGACGAGGTGAGTGAGACATTTAAAACTTTAACTCCAATCAAAAAAAGAATGAAGTTACGAACTGTTATATTTATATTATATACAAATGTCATAATACAATACTATCATCAATGTTTCTGAAATTGTATTTATTTCAATTTTTCTTTTTTAATTTTAAAATAAAAATGTATTTGTTTTGATTATATGAATGATTTACATATGTTATGCCTTCAATAGTGGGTGAAGACCTACTCAATGGTTAATTAAAGTATGAAATAAAGTTTGCGAAGCCTATGTTAATAATAATATTAATTTATATTATGTAGCTTTCAAATGTTATAGATAATGTTATAGATAAATGTTTTTAGACTAGATACATAATTATTTTATACACTATTCTTATTTACTTTATAAATAATGTAAAACGCATGTATATTGCTATCACAAGTTAGTATATATCTTACCATGTCTAGTAGATATTAAATAATTAGTCATAGTTTGATTTTGTATAGGAATAATATAATTATTATATTGAATATTCGTTCTATTACATTTCTATTTTACTTACTGAAGGTTGGATTTAAACAATTATTGAGATTTTTAAAATTACCGATAATTTTTTAGTTTTTGTTTTTCAATGTTTAGCCGCGTTGCTGTTGAAATAAACGGAGCGTTTAGAGTTAATCGAATTTCGTACTAATGTGTATTCTGCAGTTTAGTGAACGTTTCATTTTTCATATTGATAACACGAATATTCGGTCCAGGAGACGTCGAAGTAACAACTTTCCCGATTTTGTAACTACTTGTTTATCAGCACTTTTTTATTATTTTTTTAAATAACATTTTTAATGGATCTTCTGTATAAATGCATCCGGGGCCCTTTAGGTAATTACCAGGCTGACACTGTGTATTGCGATACAAGATACTCGATACTTCATATTATAATTGTATCGAGAAACAAGATACAAGATACAGCTGTATCTAAGATCAGGGGCGTATTTATGGGGGTGGCTGAGGGGGCTTCAGCCCTCCCCCGAAATCTAGGAATTGTTTATTAAGTCTACTTATTATGTTCTACTAGATGTAAAATCGTAAAAGTTCAATATAATTTTATAAAGAATTATTATTAACAACGAACAAGTTATTCATATTATAATGTGTCAATGACGATTTTGATCGTAACGATTATATCTTTGAGTTCGGTATATAATGCTTAATTTTGACGTGCGGCATTATCGTAATTTTATTTGATTTACTGATATTATACACGCGTTGTCGCGTTTCAATCATCGTGCAATAATTATACGAGCATTAGTGTCTGTGAAAATTTAATGTATCCAAACATGTATGAATTACTAAAAATACTAGCTATAATACCAGTGTCCACCGCTACAGCTGAGCGTAGCTTTTCGACGATGAGAAGACTCAAAACGTATTTAAGAAATACAACTTCAGAATCTAGACTAGTGGGACTTGCCCTTTTAGCTATTCATAGAGACATTGACATACCAGATGACATTTTATTAGATAAATTTGCTAACAGTGGCAAAGAAAGAAATTTAAATTTGATTCATTATATTAATATCGTATTATTATTATTATTATTATATATTATTTCTTTATAAATTTTTTGAAAACATTAAAAATCGTGACAAAAATTAAAATTGTGTACTAATTTTCTAACTCTTATTTTTAATAGGCTGAATTAGGAAATTTTAGTTGGAGAATATACCACAGCCCCCCCCCCCCCCAAAAAAAAAATATATCTAAATACCCCCCTGTCTAAGATATACGTATCTTAGATTTTTGTATCGAAGATACTTCCAAAATGTACAATATAAATCAAATCCAACCCTGACTAGTGATTGTTATTATACAATGCATATTTATATAATTAAACATTTATAACATGGGTACCTACTAAAATTATTAGTAGAATTTTATAAATATAATTAAATACTAAGTAATTACTAATTAGTATAATAGTAATGAGTAAAATTGTTGATTACAGTATTATAATAATCAGTATTTGCGATTTTTATCAATGTAACATATTATAATATAAGACTAGTTTAATAATTAAGTTATTACTAATTGCTTCTGTAGTTTATGTCTATCTAAATAACTAAATGTACGTGAATAATAATTAACTGTCTTGTGGATTGTTATTATTATCAAGTCATTACATTTTGTAGTCTATATTAACTAATAATTACCTAATTATTATTAGGTAGGTAACATAATTGTGTATAAATAAAATTTTTTAAAAACCTATGACTAATTTTATTTAAATGTATCGATCCATACAGCCATACACTTGATACAGGTAAATGGTAACGATGTATTGCACGTTTTATTATAAACTATGTATATATTTTTATATATTAAATCTAATAACACTATAATATTAAGTACCTTAAGGCTAATAGACTATTGGACATAATTTAAAAATTAGAAAAAAGCTAAGTATTTGTTCTTTTGTACTAATAACTTATCAGTTAATAGTTATCAGTGTCTAAAAAAGAAAAATTAAGGGGCTTATACAGGCAACCTACTATAATATGGAGCGTTACAGTGTCCCCTAGCAAATCTAAGATCTTCCCGTATTCTAATCTATAGTATTTGTTAGAGGTATAGGTGTACAAAATTATTGTGATACTATGGAAAATACCTTAAGGGCGCACAGTGGGGTGAAACACGAATTTAGTGTGCCAAAAGTACCATTTTTAAACTAAAAAATTATTGGTTTTTTTTATTAGTAATTTATCGTTACAATATTCTGACGCTCAAACCAGAATTTCAAAAGAATTAATTAACATACACCTGACTTACAGCTGTTTGTATAAAATATAAACATTATTTGATTGATATTTTCAAACTTTGATACATTTTTATATTATTTAATTTTCACACTTCAACGATAAAAATAGAAATTTTTACACAGTTATTACATTGTATACCTACCTACACGTAACAACGACATATTATTTTTTTATTTAATTTATTTTTTTTTTCGTAATTGCTATATTATGTTGACGTTTTAAGTGTTTTAGTGATTTTTGAACTTTTTATGAGTGATACTTAAATTTACGCAGTTTTACCAACTATTCATTACATACATATTTTAAAGGAAATTGATAGCTGTTTTTACAATAATATCCACGATATATTTATTTAAAGAAAACCATTTTTGTAAATTACTGTTGAAACTGAATGCAACAAATGTTTGATTACAATATGTATGTATCGAATAGTTGGTGAAATTGTGTAAATATCAGTATCATTTCTCCAAAGTTCTATAAAATCATTAAAACACTTAATATTTAATTATTTAAACAACATGATATATAACAAATACAAAAAAAAAAAAATTAACTAAAAAAAATTATTAATATTTCATTATTACATTTAAGCCAATTATTATATAACAATTGTATAAATAAAAAATAAAATTTATTCATTTCAAGTGAGAAAACTAAATCTTTACAGTAATACGTCATATTTATAAAGAAAACTATTTTTGTAAATTACTGTTGAAACTGAAAGCAAAAAATGTTTATAATTTGAAACAGCTATCAATTTCCTTTACAATATATTGTAAATAATGAATATTTCGCAAAACTGCGTAAATTTAAGCATCACTTCTCAAAAGTTCAAAAACCTCTAAAACACTTAAAATGTCAACATAATATAGCAATTACGAAAAAAAAAAATTTATTAAAATAAAAATAATAATATATCGTTGTTACGTGTAGGTATACAATGTAATAACTGTGTAAAAAAATTCTATTTTTATCGTTGAAGTGTGAAAATTAAATAATTTAAAAATTTATAAAAGTTTGTAAATATCAATCAAATAATGTTTATATTTTATACAAACAGCGGTATAAGTCAGGTGTATGTTTATTCATTCTTTTGAAATTCTGGTTTAAGCGTCATAATATTGTAACGATAAATTATTGATAAAAAAAATGTAAGTGAGTAACATTATGTTACTATGTTAGTGTAGCTTAAACATTTATTTTACTATAGATACGTAATTATAATTTTTGAGCGGATCAAAGAATTTATTGGTTTTACAATGATGTGTGTTTTATTATTTTTATTTTTAATTATACTACTATACCTACTGAGACCACTGAGACAGTTAATATAATATATTTTATACAATATTTTAGATTATTATCGATTAGCGATAATACATATTTTGTATACAGGTATTTCATATAATATTTATAATGTAGCAATGTAAGTAAAATAAAACTAACATTTTTATTCGGGAAGATTAATTTTTCCCTGGCGGAATCGATAGGTTGATTTTAGACTACCTGCACTGGCGGAATCGATAAACCTTATCCCCGAGTATTAAAAGGTCTGGCGGAATCGATGAAACACCGTTTGAAGCAAATGTAATCAAAATCCGTTTAGGAGGAGTTCAAATAGGTACAGAAGTAGGGTGAAATGGCCGCTCCTGGATACCCCCCGCTTCACCACCCTCGCCACCTATACTGCGCTTTATCTTGCTTGATCGCGCTTGATTGAGCTTGATAACCCCCCGCCTCACCCCCACCGATACCTAGGCAATGTTGGCCGAGCTTGATAGCCCCCGCCTCACCTCCTACCAATACCTACGGCATGACCACACCGCCCCCCCCCATACATCGGCAACGTTGGCCACGCTTGATAACCCCCCGCTTCACCATCTACCAATACCTACGGCATGACCCCACCCCACTCATACCTGGGTAACGTTAGCCACGCTTGATAACCCCCCGCCCCCACCCATACCTGGGCAACGTAAGCCATGCTTGATAACCCCCCCCCCTCCTCACCACCACCCTATACCTACGTCATGACCACCCCACACCACCCATACGTCGGTAACGTGGGGCATACCGTGCTAACCACCCCGCCTTACCACCTACTATTACCTACGTCATGAACACACCACCCCACACACACATCGGCAACGTTGGCCACGCTTGATAACCCCCCACCTCACCTCCTACCAATACCTACGGCATGACCATACCTCCTCCCCCCCATACATCGGCAACGTTGGCCAAAATTGATAACCCCCCGCCTCACCACCTACCAACACCTACGGCATGACCACCACACCCCACCCATACCTGGGCAACGTTAGCCACGCTTGATAACCCCCCCACTACACCTCCAGCCTAAAAAGCTTGAAAATGTAATACAAGGCGCCTACTTTATTGTTGTAATAGAATTAAAAAAATTTTAAAAATCCTTAGTCACGATTTTTTTATGAGCATTTTAAAGTTCATATCTTGAAAAACCACAAAATTTAGCAAATTATTTTGAGTTAAGAATTCATAAAAAAATTTCTTTTTAAATCTAACATTTGAAAATTTAATACAAGATTACTCATAGGTTAGTCTAGCTTTACTAAAAATAAAAATATTTACAAGCAAATTAAATATTTATGAGTGTTTGAAGTTCATATTTTTACAACACTTTTATTTCATTTCTCAGGTAGCGGCTTACTAGTTACTATGGCTCACAATAATATCATCAAATATTCTTCGTAATATATTATGTATATAGTATATACATAATAAAAACCCTTATTATAAATATAATAATATCATACTGCCCACAAATTAAATGACCTCATTCGAAGCAGACGTAATACTTAATTTCTCGCCAAGTACTCGTTATCGTGATCAGTCTTGAAAGAGTAAGACTTTGTCTGGGTTAGGTAGGGATCTCACCCTTGAACCAAAAGAAGAATTTAAACAAGCTCATACAGGAGGTGTCGATAACTACTAACTCGTTTGACAGTTTGGGAATCGGAAACCGAAATATACCTGTTTTATACGTTAAGCCTTTGCCTGGCGTATACGACACATATCATATGCTGAAGCTCTTTTTCTTATACAATGATAATATTCTATCATTGAATTCGAATTAAATACTATCCATTACAGTGACCAACTTTTAACCTACTGTACACTAGCGACACCCACTTAACCACCTTTTTTATATTACAACCTATATCATATGTATTTATAATATTTGTTTAGTACCTACCTACATACTAATTATTAAAGACAACTTATAGTAGCTATACATAAGATTAGCTCTACAAATATTTACTATACATATGTATATATTTATGTATTATATTTAATCATATAACTAAGTATCATAATTTATAATTATGCATAGCATTAAACTGATGACATTTACGTGCACATTTGTACATAATATACCTACTCCAAGCTTGGTTCTACATACAAAATGGTCGTAAATAACACGTTTCGTGTTTATATTACTAGCGAGATGTATTTTGTATTTCTTGACTTAAAAATTACAAACAATTAAAAATTATTTTATCGGACATAATATTATTATCAATAGTCATTAAAACTATTTAAAACAAATTGTGATCGCACGCAAGTATTTTCAAATTTTCATAATAATTGGAATATTCTTACAAGGTAGGTACATTGTAAATATTAATATTAAAATTTTTTTAAATCATTTATATTGGTGCCTATATTATAAATATAAAAAAAAATATATTTAGTGTGTGTATTGTGTATGTTGTGAGAGAAGAAGTTGTACACCAGACCAAACCAAACCGTCACGTCTATCCGTGGGACTATAAATATGGAATAAAAACTTTCACATTATTTGTAATTTGTACGACGCTGTAACGCACAATACTCACAATTAAGTATCAGTTTTTATAATATAACATAGTATAACATAATACAAATTAACATAATTTATTAATTTGCAAATATATGGGTCGTTAATAACATATTATGTAGACAACACTTGCCTATTATTCTCTGATACATTATGGTAATTTGTATATACTAAAGCATCTACTGGGGTAAGCCAAATTATTTCAAATTCATACATTTTTATGTATTACTTAAGTCTTGTGTCGATACAATTATCTGTATTTCAAAAGAACCTTCGCTCTTTTACTGTAAATTATTTAGGTAAAAAATACTGTTGTCAATTCTATAGTATTATACTATTAGATTCTCTGCATATAATTAAACCGTATTTTCAATAGAATATTTAAAGAAAATATGTAAATCGTTTAGTTAGAAGTTTATTTAGAGATAATATACTACACCATTTAAATTATTTAAAACCATTTTATTCAAACATTCTGTCGTATACACCGATCACAGGCGTACACAAATAAACAAATAAATTAATTATAATAAGCTAAAACTTATATTAAAACATTGACGTCCAGTGGCGATCAAAGTGGCTTAATACAAAATTCACAAAATCAAAAATGTATAAAATACTTAACACGTGTTCATGAATTATAAATTAATATGAATATAATATATACAACAACCAACAAGGAGACCATGCATAAGCTAATATATTCTCAAATGTGATGGCATATCGAATATTACTGCCCCATAAACATTCACTAAACTTTTCGGCCATGGTTCCAAGATCCAGGTATTGGTTTTAAGGTCATAGGTTTCTACAGAATCCAAAAATTCATCAGATCCGCCAATAACATAGAACGAACCCTTAAATGTCACAACACCTATATTGAAAATTCAATTTAAATTCAATAAGTTCATTAGAAAGATTTTCTTAAAAAATTTATATTTATAGTTACTTGAATTGAATCTGGACAAGTGCATATCTTTGATAGGAGACAAAACTTTAGTAATTGGTGAATAGGTCTCAACACTTTTAAGATACACTGAACTTCCGAGTTCCTGACAGGCACCACCAATAGCATACATTACACCGTCTAAGACTCCTATAACAGGGGCACGGCGTTTTGTAGACATTTGTGTGACTGGTGTCCACGTGTCAAGGCTGGGATTATAGCATTCAAACCAGGGTCCCCTCTCTCAGTAGACATATTAGATATTAATCGCCATTCTTGAATACTCCTGTCAAAAACCTCTGCACTATTTGAATAATCAAAAAAGTATATGAACTTTTATTAAGCTGAGTTATGTTAGTATTTTTTTCCGTAATGACTCTAAGCTTGTTGATTCAAATTTAATATTTTTTGACTGTGAACTTCTAATTTAATATCTAAAGTGGACGTTACACAGATATTTATGGTAACATTTTAAAAATGTACTCTCAGTAAATAACGTTTAGCTAGGTTAGCTTAAAAATTGGAGGGAATTATTATCTTATAAAATTTAAAGGTATCTGATTAAATTTTAATTTTAAAGCGAGTTGAAATTGTTAATTGTTTGCATATCTTATAATACTCATAACTTCCTTTAAAATAAAATATTACCAAAAGCCTATGAGATGTCCTAGATAATAATCTAACCTTTAGAAATAGCTTTAAAATTAAATACCTAATTTAATAAACTGCCAAAAACTATTAAATAATGCAAAAATTTACATAATTATTTAGTTATATCCTCTTCCCAAATACCCATCCCCCTGTTATTAGTATTTGTGAATCATACGATTCAATTATATTCCTCGCAATCCGCATAAGTAAGTTGATTTTTCAACAATAATTAAATACAACAATATTACAAATTTAATAAGGCATACTTTTTCTTCAAATAGACCGTTAATGTCATCACGAGAGATTAGATTTATCATTTCTTCAGAAGACAAAGATAGGAATTCACCAGCTTCAACCAGTTTTCTGAAAATTATTATCATTATATCAATACAATTTACTGACAGTGTCAAATTTAATCAAGCTTACAAAAAATTTGTTTATATGTATTCTTCAGAACTTGAAGACAATTCCATGCAGTTATAAAAGTCAGCAAATCCTTTAATACCAAAACAATTTGAAGGATTCAGATGTTTTTGTAAAAAGTCAACAGATACACATTTTACATGATTCAACTGTAAGAGATTAGCAGCTGGAAACAAAACTTAAACAAATAAACGATAATAATGAATTTAAATAATTTTGATTATAATATAAAATAACTAGGGTTTAAATCATTTAGTCTTGTTTATGTAATTACAATTGTTTTTAGTCGATTCAATAAAGAAAATAACAGTTTAGTTGAAAATTCATGAACATTTTTCTTCAAATTGTAAATCAATGATTTCTTATAAAAAAACAGCCATGGTTTTGCTTCAGAAGCATTTTAAAAGCTTAGTTTAAGAATTGAAAATTTAAAACAAGATTTCTCATAAGTACCTATTTTAGTGTGAAAACAAAAATTTAAAAAATAATTATTTATATTATATAAACAGTCTTTTTAATAGATATTTTAAGCTCAAATATAAACTAAATTAGATATATTTTAAACAGAGAATAACGATTTTAGTTATAAAAAATTTCAAAATATAATTATGATTATTTAAACTGACTAAACGCCTTCGCTCTGAATAGTTATTCTTATACAATGAATATATATAAATTTATTTATTTTGGAATAAACACTAATTTGAAACAACTATCTGGACAAATAATATAACATAAATTGAACTTAAGAATAGTATAACAATATACTATCTTCAATAGTGAAATGATATACATTGAATTCAAATTTAACACAATCCATTACTGTGACCTTCTAGACTCCTAATGCGTAAAGCAGAACAGTGCCCTCTTGCCCACCTTTTTATTTTTTTAATTTGTATTACCTATGGTAGGTATACCGAAAATACCATATAAAAATCCATATTGTGTTGCATTTCTTCACCACAAGCAAATGTTTCAAAGAATTGTCTAAATTTACAACATCTCCATCCCTTTTGGCAAAACTGGTGAACATTGCACGGAAGTATGGACTAGCTGATACTAAAACAACTTTATGTACATACACTATTACACCGTCTTCTGTTTCTAACTTAATAGCACATAACACTCCATCTCTAAAAATATAGAACGTGTTATTATTATTTATTTTTATAGCAGTTAAAATTACTAAAATGTCATAGGTACCTGTGTAGACTTTGTAGGACTTGAATTAAACTGGGAGTATGACAGCTGTTTATATATAATTTAGATTCACATCAGTTGGATTTCAGAACTTCCTTTTGGCCACTTATCCATGGTATAACATGTTTTACAGAATCCATCTCTTTTACTATGTTGTATCAATTTGTAATTACTATTATAACTGCAAATAATATCAAATTTGTCGTACTTCCCAAAATGTTATTCACTTGGTTTGCAACCTACTAATGATTAAAAATTAAATTAAAATTTAACAAATTACATTTTTGTACTGCATATTATCTCAATATCTGTACTATTTTACTTTTTGTTAATAAGAATTTTAATAAAGTTAATAAATAATTAACGCTGCAAAATTGAAATTAAATCTTGCATGTTTTGTATTTGGAAAATATATGGCCCGGTCAAAGACGAAATAACTGGGGAGCGGAGACGAAGAAAGAACATAGAGCTGGAAATACTGTATGGTAGTGCAGACATATTGGAGGTCATTAGAAGCAGAAGACTACGGTGGGCTGGCCACGCTTGGAGGAGCCAAAATCCACTTTTACATGCAGTGATTGAACAAAACCCTGTAGGAAAAAGGCCTCTGGGAAGACCAAGAATGCGTTGGGAAGATGTTGTAAAGAAGGATGTTGAGCAGTTGGGAGGTTGTTCCAATTGGAGAAATCTAGCATTGGATAGAGAAGGATGGAAGCTTGGTTGTGAGACGGGATGGCCTTAAAGCCCCAATAAACCCAAAAAAAAAAATAAATAAATAATTAACGCTGCAAAACTGAAATTTAATCTTGCATGTTTTGTATTTTTTTCTTGCCTAATTTAATTTTTTTCCTGCATTTTTGCATGCATATTTTACAATTCAAAATACATATGAATTTGGTTTTTATATATTACAATATGTTTTAAACATTTAAAACTGTTTTTAAGTTAATTTATCATTGGTCAATGTCTAGAAATAGTATAATACATTCATATTTAGTAATGATTAGATATTAATAATTAATATAATGAGGTATGCTTTGTATTTATACTATATCAGCAAAAAATAATAACATTGATCAAATTATATTTAAATATTATTTATAAAAGTGCTCGTGCAGTACGCTATCTACCGCCACTTTGTTGGTGTAATAATGTATATAATATAATTGTTAACTACTGAAAAATATGACTTATTCTTATAAATGTTATATTTTTATTATATTTTATTATTATAGGAAAGTACTTGCGACTTGAGTCGTTACAACAAACAATATTAACATATTTTATGTATTTAATGGTTATAAAAAACTATACCTAAATAGTAGATACCAACCTATTCGATAACGGTTTAACCTACAGTCTTTTGGAATGTAGTATACTATACAAGAGCACCTTATTAAAATATGATAAAATATTCAATTGACTACAATACGCACATTGTGTTATGTACGTAGGTACTTACTTATTTTGTTTTGTAGTTAACTTCAGTTAGTAGGTATTATACGTATCTGTAGATGCGGTAAATTATATTCCGTGGTCTATAGAAATATGGAATCTAGTGTACCAGAGCACGAATACGCATTAAAGATACTTAAAGTTAGTTATACTTATTAGTTCATGTAAAATATTATATTAAATAGCAGGACGCGACAAGCAACAACTTGTTCGTTGAGTATTGAGTACTGAGTAGGCCGCTAATTCACGTCTGACCGACCGGCGACCGTTGTTATCAATTATTTTTCTTATCAATTATCATAAACCGCGATCACGAACTATTTATTATATAGAGGCAAATATGTACTATAGATTAAAATACGAGAAGCTCTGTAGAAACCTGCTGGCGTCATAGTGCTCCAAAATGTATGTGATTACAGTGTCCCCTAGCAAATCTAAAATCTGCCCGTATTCTAATCTATAGTATTTGTTAGAGGTATCGAGTTATATTTGTTCAAATTTTATTTTTCAGAACACAGAGACAACTTTCAATAGATAAAATATTAAAATAATAAATAGGTGGTACGTTTTTTTTTTTATTATTAAAAATATTTAATTACAATCTATATCAATTTAAGATATTATTTACATAGCCTAATTTCAATTTTGCTACGTCTACTAAAACATACTGTTTAACACTGAACACTAAATTTTGTCACCCATTGCATGCTGCATGTATCCCTGACCTGACTAAAAAATCACGATACTAGATACTTGGATTTGGATTATCGAGAAACTAGATATTCGATACTTACATTTTAAGTATTTAGACACTCGATACATTTAAATAAAAGTAGGTAGTCGTAGGTTTTTTAAAAATTTTTTTTATACACAATTAGGTAGGTATATTAGGTAATTAGTTAATATAGACCGCAAAATGTAATGACTTGATAATAATAACAATCCACAAGACAGTTAATTATTATTCACGTACATTTAGTTATTTAGATAGACATAAACTACAGAAGCAATTAGTAATAACTTAATTATTAAACTAGTCTTATATAATATATTACATCGATAAAAACCGCAAATACTGATTATTATAATACTGTAATCAACAATTTTACTCATTACTATTATACTAATTAGTAATTACTTAGTATTTAATTATATTTATAAAATTCTACTAATAATTTTAGTAGGTACCCATGTTATAAATGTTTAATTATATAAATGTGAATTGTATAATAACAGTCACTAGTCAGGGTTGAATTTGATTTATAATGTAAATTTTGGAAGTAGGTATCTTCAATACAAACATCTAAGATACGTATATCTTAGATACAGTTGTATCTTGTATCTTGTTTCTCGATACAATTATAATATGAAGTATCGAGTATTTTGTATCGCAATACACAGTGTCAGCCTAATACTTACCTAAAGGGCCATTAAAAATTTTTTTAAAAAAACAATAAAAAAAGTTCTGATAAACAAATAGTTACAAAATCGGGAAAGTCGTTACTTCGACGTCTCCTCGACCGAATATTCGTGTTATCAATATGAAAAATGAAACGTTCACTAAACTGCAGAATACACATTAGTACGAAATTCGATTAACTCTAAACGCTCCGTTTATTTCTACAGCAACACGGCTAAACATTAAAAAACAACAACTAAAAAATTATCGGTTCTTGCTATCATGTAAATATTTTAAAAATAGTCATTTTTATTGTTATAATCTGTTTTAAATATAGTTAGGTTGTATAAATCATAGGTATTACTTAAAAAAAATTAATTGATCATTTAAATATATTGGTTCTATTACTTATAATGACTTTTGCCATTTAAGGGGTGAAAGTCTTGATGGCTCGTGTATATTACAATGACCAAATTGTAAAAAAAAAATCCTTTTTTGTTGGCACTTTTTTAAGATAAAAAAAAGAACACAGAACATAAAGGCATAGTATGTAGTTTTCAAGAAGTAAGAAACATTGTTGAAAATTTACTTTTTTGTAAATTCTACCGTTTTTGCTTCTTTGTTTTTTGAACTTAAATATTTAAGTTAAAAATGTAGGAAAAAAAGTTTTTAATTGAAAATGTTGTTCTCTTCAATTTTAAAAATCTCAATAATTGTTTCTATCTACCCTTCAGTTGGTAATATAGAAATGTAATAGTACGAATATTCAATATATATTATACCTATACAAAATCAAACTATGACTAATTATTTAATTTATACTAGACATGGTAAGATATATCCTAACTTGTGACGGCAATATACATACGTTTTACATTATTTATAAAGTAAATAGAATAGTGTATAAAATAATTATGTATATAGTCTAAAAACCTTTAAAATAAATTCCTAGTATTTTGTGTAAAAGATTGTTAGGTGATGGATATAAGATATAATTTGTACCTACCCACCTATCATATGATTTATTATAATATAAGCGATCGGGTTCGGTTTCAGCATAAATACCCCCATGTATTTAACGATAATTGGAGACAAATATATGATTTA